>NC_084470.1:128164465-128464465 GCF_027409185.1 Cynocephalus volans | reverse complement strand
TTCACAAGAAAATGTGAAGCAAATGCAGCTTTTATGCTGCAGAGCATCGTGATTATTGGAAAGCTCAAATGCTGACAAAACTATTTCTAATACAATATGGTAATAAATATATTTAGTTCCAAATACGATAAATAATTTAGTCAATATGATGATATAAGAAGACAAAAAGATACACACACATGCAACTAATCTAAACTAATCTTTCATATCAAATGATTTCAGTTAGATTTTAACTAACTTCTTGCTTGTTTAAATGTTTAAATATTCCCTGAATAACAAGAGTGAAAAGTCACTATAAAAAACAAAGTCCCAGTAGCTACTCAGACACTGTGCTGTACAACGAACTCCTAAAACAAATAGTGCTCTCCTTTTGTTTGTGGTTGTAGCTTTTTAAAAAGTGTATCGCCTTGCTATTACAAAATAGAGGCAGAATGATCTCGGCCCAAGAATTTCTTTCCAGCTTCCCTAATCAACATCAGGCCAAAAGTGACCAGCTCTGGACTCACTCCTATACTTACAATCTTTCTCTAACTTTAAAGAAATATCAAGCAACAACTCTTACTCTGAAAAACATCTCTTACTACTCAGCACTGTATTGCACCTTTTCAGGAGGAAGAAACACAGAGGAAAATACTATCTTGTGAAATGACTAGAGCAAAATGTATCTAAAATAACCCATGTAAAAAAAAATTGCACTGTTTAAAAGGTATGCGTTTCAGGCGGTATTTGGCTTGACCAAATTTTCAAAATTATATTTCCCTTGTAAAATAATGAAAAAGTCTAAGTTATTCTATCAATTTATTTCTCAACGAGATCTTATGAACAGCAAAATAAAATGTATATCTTCATTCAACCAGATTGCTCATAAACTTTTACTTCTCTATTAAGAGTTCTCATCAGTTCATTGCTTTTTAACTTCTCTATTAAAAATGGTTCAGTGGAAATCACATATTTAAGACTAAGATTTTACTCATAGTATTCTGAAAAGTGTTGTATTTGAATTATGTTCCCAAAATACAGTTAGGAAAGCAAAAACGAGAAACATCAACAATATTATAACAATTTAGCATTCTGTAACTCTTGTCAATCCAGAAAAAAAAAAAAAATGTTTTCACTTCTAAACCACAAGGAAAAAAACTATCATAAAACTTCAGAGCAATTATAAAAAGAGTAGTGTCTTGTTTAGAATTGTGAGGAATAAAAAGCTCATATTCAGCTCTTCACAGGTCACAAAATATGTTTACCTACATTACATTACTTGAACTGTATATTTCTGCTGTAAAATGAGCAAAGCAGGCAGTGCCACAGGCTCTACAGTTCAGTGAGAAGGAAGGGGGCTTTGGAGCCCAGTGAACCTTCGCAGTGCAGGCCCGCTCCATCCTTGTGGACGATGTGGTTTGGGACTAGGTCCTCACCCTGGCTGAGCTTCGGATTCCTCATTCATCAAATAAGCATAATTGCCACTGCCCTTCAGGATTATTGTGAGGATGAAAGATACACGATGCTTACTACGGTACCTAGCACATTGGACAAACACCATAAATGACAAAGCTAGCAAGTGAGAAAGAATAAGAATCTAGGTATTTTAATTCTTGGTTTATTATTCCTTCAACTCCGAAATACTACCTCTAATACTGCTAAATAAAATATGATAAATCTTGAGTTACACAGAGGTAAGTTACCGCCATATCACTTCTAAAGCGATTACATTAGAAAGGGAGAGGGGCTGCCCAAAGCTAATACCCTGAAAAGAAAGTTAATAGTAAGAATCATCAGTAATAATGTAGTATAAGGGTAAACAGGAATTCCCTAAGAATAAGTACATTGCTTAAGATAATAGAGAAATGTGATACAATTTAGGTAGATTCCTGTTTTAAAAAAAAAAAAAAATTTAAGCTAATTGTCTCTTTAAATTTTAGTGCTTTTATGATTCAAGGTTATATTTCCACAAAAGTTATGGAACAAGCACATAATCCTTTGGTGATGTTAAGAAAAAAAAAGGCTGTTTTTTTTCTTAAACAGTTCATTTGAATGCCAAAAAATCCCTCAGATTCCTTCTTTTACAATCACTGGATTATGGTCATAACAAGCGTTATTGAGGAAATAATTAACATTGTTCTTGTTAATTAAACAACTGATTTTCTCATACTCAAGGACGAAATATCTTTATTTCTCACTTGGGCAAAAGATTTTGCCTTCAAATGTATTTGTTTAAATTGCAGTCATTTGTAGTTATTTATCGAAATAAAGTAAACTGTTCTAAATTGCTCAATGAGGCCAGAAAAAATACTATTATAACTTATAATTTCCTACTACCCTTCTTCAAATTCTTTTGATGCCACAGTCAATAAAAAGAAGTAGAAATAAATAAAAGACTGATTGGATTATATCAGAGAACTAATGAAGAAACAAATGCTGTTAACGGAGAGTAACCACACACTCCTGTATAAAATCAATATGAAAATATTTCTCCTTTTTAAAGTTTAGATATTTTGATGTGAATTTAAGAACTAGTTGTATTTTAAATGAAACAATATATTTTTAAAAATATGTCCTTAACTACTCAATATTCCTGTGCTGCTTTTTCACAGATCAACATTTGTTTTTACCTAATTGCATCCTTTGTTCTATTAATGTCCTCTTTTATTACCTTTGAGTCTCCATGAATATGCTTCTCTTTACACATGTTCTGCAAGGGCCTCATGAAAGGAAGCAGGTGTAACATAGATTTCCTTAACAGGCATGACTATGGGAACTCACAAGACAGAAAATGTTTTTTGGAAATCTGCATGTATTCACAGATTCTTCAACCATAGTTCTAGATTCAAACGTGGATCTAGATGTTCTTATGATTTTCCTACACTGCACATTTTTACTCAGAGCTACGATAATTATAAAGCTCCACTATACTCATATTTATTTTATCACAACCATGGGCATTAGCAACAAAAACAGTGTATAAACTACCACTGCAATGATGTATAAAGAGGAGAAAATAGATGCATCTCTAAAATTTCTTAATTATTTTTGCTTAAGGAAACAATTTTTTCTTCAGGTTTTATTAATGTTGATTTCATCTACAGTGATCTTTCTGGTGGCTTTATGCGTAAAAAATCTTCAAGAGATATTCAGAAGAGACAGGAATTCTGCTTTTCTCCAATCAGGGTAGGGAAGGCTTGCCACTACTTGCTACTACTCTTGTTTACTGAATGTTTTCTTGTTACAAAGATCTCTTATTATAAAGAATATATTATAGCTATTAAAGCAAGAGCTTTGAAGCCAGGTAGAACATGTTGAGTTCAGATTCCGGCCCCTACTAGCTATGCGATCTTGAACAAATTATTAAGCTGAGTATTCCCATAAAAATGCGATGATCAAAGTGCCTCATAGGGTATTGTGAGGATTAAATGAGATATTTGTAGAGCTCTTGGGAGAGTTTCTGAAACATATTAGTGCTCAATAAATATGAACACTTACTATAATTATTACTATTACTATGAGAGAAAAGACAAAGTTAAACCAGTTTATGTCTTTGAAGAACGGGTCAATATCATGACATAGACATATCCTTCAGAAGTGTAGTCTAGATGACAAATGTTTGAAGTTGTCCACTAAGAACTGTTTTTTGAAATACGCACACATACGTACCTTACATAGATATATACCTTCTAATTAGTAATTAGGAGAACATTACTAACTTTTGTTAGATTATTCATCTTTTTATTTCAAATCCTAAAGAATTTTGCTTTATTTTTTCTAAAAATAATCTCTATGTATCTCTAAAATAACCCAAAATACAATAATTAAAAAATAACAACTGACAGTCAAGCATACTTTTTAAAGGTCCTTTCTTGCTGTACTCATTGAAATTATGATTTCTTGAACTAGGCTTTCCTTTTAGATAAATATTGGCTCCCTCAAATTAAAATAAGAGTTCAAACCTTTTTCATTTTAATAAAGAGCACCAAAGCAGTTGGCATTAAGTTGTACTGAAAATGCAGAAGTCTCTAAGTCAGATGCTAACTACTGATCATATTTCCCTATTCTTTGTTAAACAATAAGACCTTTAGTAAAAAATTTCAGTGATCCTCTCCCACAAGAAAAGCCATCTACTTCTACTCTATTACTGAGGTATCCGGACCAATGGTTAAGACAACAGAATTTAACTGTATAAAAGAATCATAGTTCTACCCCATTACTGTCACAAGATGTCATCTTCAATTCTATAAAAGCTACTAGCCCCACGGGTCATAAAGATAATGAGACAGCAGTTATGTAAATACTGAATAGATGCCTCAAGCAATTTGTCCATGAGCTGACAATATTTTGCTTGTCTGAGTTGAAAAGTAAAAAAGTGTTATTTTAACACAAAAGTTCCAGTGAAGCTAAATTTTTACCCATGAGCTGAGGAAAGCAAGGAGCTGAATGATTCCACATTCAGCTTACTTGCTGAGTCAAGTAAACTTTCTCCCCAAGCTACATGTTATCAATGAAATGCTGTACTTACATCAGATAAAGGTCTACAACTGCTAAGTTCATTTGTACCTCTTTTCATGAACAAATTATCTCAATGGTTTCTATATTTTTATGGTGCAAAACTAAATCTTATTTAAAAATAAAATAAAATTTTGTCAAATTTATAGATGATTACTTATTACTTTCTGTCTTCTCATGTTTTATTTCTCAACTATTATTCACACATAAACTAAAAACTTTTTTCTCAAACCTACAAAGGGATAGAAAAAAATTACTACTGTACCAGGTCAAAAATGAACACACCAAAATATAAAGGGCAAGGATTTGTGTTGATTTAGTTCACTCATTATCTAGAACAATGCCTAGTATACAGCAAGCACTCAGCAAATACTGGCTGCAAGAATGAACAGGACATTTCAAGGACTCAAACAAAATTCTCTGTAATTCAGGACTATATACTGGAACAACTGTGCCTAAAGTATCAGTTCGTAAATTATTAATTGTCTAGATAGTTATAACATTATTTGAATATATACCTTTGAAGGATTAATCATATTTATAAAATGGTAAACTGAAAACTTTCCTAATGCTGCAGTGATCTGCACAGTAAAAAAGGCAAAGACTTCTGTACGATAATACATTAACTTTAAAATGTAGAAGGAGTTCAAACATTTCTTTTTGGATTATATTACAATCTACTATTTCAATCATAATCTCAGTTCTTAAATTTGTACTCAGGCATAGTCATCACTAGTAGCTTTCTAGCAGAGAATACTAGTATTCATAAAGAAAGACTGGAAAACATAAATTGATTGGATTTCTGTGTTATTTATTTCCAGTAATATTAAGAGATTATCCAAGCCAACAGCTACCAATTCATGAGATCATCTTGACGTGAATAACAAATATCAGGCAAAATAAATTAATACCATAGCTCTTATAAGATGAAAAAAATGTATTTAAGTCATTATATATTTAGGAGAAAATAGTAGGTAATGAAGTAATTTATATCAAACACAAGTGTAAAAATCAAGATAACAGTTATTCAGAAAATGGATAATCATACTGAAACTAGTCTTTACCTCCACAAAAGCCACCTGAAGTGATCTCTTCTTCAAATACATCAGAGAAACCTCTTCCTGCATTTAGTTTTGCCAATCGACCATCAATAAACTGAAATTAAAAAGTGTCAAATTTTAATTTAATTTTTCATTTATTTCATAAGATCAAATTTTACTTACATCAAAAATATTGATAGCAGACTCTCATATAAGTTACACATATATATGGTGTATACACACACACACACACACACACACACACACACACACACACACACACACACAAGCACGACAAGAAAATTCTCCAACTGTGGAAAGAGCAGGTATTCAGCAAGCAGGAGCTAATTAGTTAAATCATAAATGTTCAGCATAGGCCCTAACTTTATGAACAAGAAATAGCAAAGTGCAATAGTAAAGATTACAGGCTCTAGATATTTGATCCACGCACAACCTCTGCAGAGGGGTTTGCACAAAGGCACTGCTGCCCTGCCCGGTCATTTGCCCATGGAGATGTGTCCTCCTTCACCAGGCCTCAGTTTTTCCAATACCTGTCTCATGGAATTGCTGTAAACATTAAATTAGATCAACCTAAGTAATGTGCTCAGCATAGTCTCTGACACAGTAAGTACCCAAGAAATGTGAGACACTACTATTTTGAAGATTAATATTAACTTCGTCCAATAAAATAAAAGACTCCCTATCTAAACCATTAACTCCTAAAACATAATAGAGCACCAGGTAATTCTAATCATTTGATGATTAAAAAAAATACAAAATGTCCACTTTCATTCTGAAATTAATTAATCCTGACCATAAATTTTAAATTTACACAGTAAAAAATTAACTGAATTAGAATAAAGTAGCTTGACTTTTTAAAAAAAATCTCACACTCTGCCCTCATTTTCTATTTGAATGGTTAACAGACAAAACTGAGAGGAGTTGTGTAGGAAAATACATTATTCCTTAGGCAGCAATTTAAGATAATTAGTAGCAGTAAGTAATATCAGTTATACTATAAGACCGAGACAAAAATCTCTTACACACCAAAATTAAGAGAGAACGCTAAATGAATCAAATGAATCAACAGATTCCTGTACAAGATGTGGTTTAGGGGCTGGCCTGTTGGCTCACTTTGTTAGAGCCGGGTGCTGATAATACCATGGTCAAGGGTTCAGATCCCCGTACTAGCCAGCCCCCCCCCAAAAAAAAAGGAACACAAAAACTTGGTTTAACTACCATTTTATTACCATAGTGGTTAAGATGAGTTCACATAAACACATAAACAGAGCCTAAGAAAATAAAGACTTGGCTCTTTTAAAAATTTTTAGCAGGCCGAGCCTGTGGCACACTTGGGAGAGTGTGGCGCTCCCGCCACGGGTTTGGATCCTGTATAGGACTGGCCGGTGCACTCAATGGCTGAGGGCCGTCACGAAAAAGACAAAAAAAAATAAATAAATAAAAATTTTTAGCATATTCATTGTTACAAATCATACTTATTCTTTATTCCCCTTATCCAATCTCTCCCTCCCCCTTTCCCCTGCCCCCTCTAATGACCATAGACTTGTTCTCTCCACCTGATAGATTAACTGTTCCTCTGCTGGTTTGTGGCCTAGATGATCTGTCCAGTACTGAGACAGGTGTGATCAAGTCCTCCCCTATTATCATAAATCAGATGCTGCTTCTATTACTCTGGAGTGTGCTTTGTGGAGAGAGACGACCTCTTCTTTTTTTTGGTCTCTGCTGGTGCCTCTCCTTGTGTCAATGCAATTGACAGTCTGGCATTGTCATCTGTGTGATGGCTGTGACTTCTGCTACAGAGACCAGCTGCTTTTGCAGCAGCCGTGGCAATTGTAGTGGCTATGGTGGGCTGCCCACGTGGACATGGTGTTTCTGGTGTGCTCTTTACGTGGCTGTGGCTGGGTTCAGCTTCCCCCGGCTTCGGGCCTCAGGACCCCCGCTGGGCCCTGGTGCGTTGGCAGCAGCTTGCCTAGTTGCAAAGCGCTGGGGCCTTGTCAGGGTCCTGAAGCCTGGAACGGGGGGAAGCTAAACCCAGCTGCAACGAGGCAAGTTGGCTTTTTTCTTAGAGCATGAGTTGCTCTCACAAAACTTAGGACTCTTTGAGGATAGGGACCATAAATTACCCATTTTTATATCCTCACTATGCTTGGTATGCAGAAGACTTCCTGTAGGATAAATGAACAAAAAGCTTGGAGTATGAAAGGCCTGCGTCATAAACCTGCCACTTATTAGTTTTATTATCTCAGGCAACATGTCATCTCTGATACTCTGTTTCCCCTTCTGTAAAATGGGAATAATAATAAATATCTTATGGGGTTTTGTAAGAGCTAATTAAAATAATATGAAGTGCCTATGTTCTAGACACAGAATAAATGCTGAATAATAAAGTTCACTTTTCCCACTACCACCACTTTCTTCAACTCTAATTTTGTGAACTTCCTGAAGGAAGGATCACTGTCTTTCTCAGGTCTTCAATACCTGGCAAAATGCCTGATATAAAGTTTGAACTGAATAAACGTTGCAGAAAGACTGAAGTATACTGAAACTGAGAGTAAAGGTCATGTACTTTTAACTGGTTTTAAAGTTAAATAACTATAATGTATAGAATCAACTCATTTCATTCTATCTTGTGATCAAAGCTAGTAACATAATGCTGGTGTCTTTGCTTTATATAATAAATAGTTAATTTCAAAATAAGGCAGTTTAAAATGCATACCAAATATGACTTGCACACGTTTCAGCACAGCATTATAAATCAAATTAAAGTGATCTAATTTGATGGACTAAGTATCATTTAAAAAAATAAGGTGAAAGCAAAATGATAAATTTAAAGTAATACATTACTGAAAGTAGAACAAACTAAGACACCCTTTTAAAGGACTTAATTTGCTCTATAAGATTAAGACTACAAGACTTTTTAAAAGGTTTCCATTTTTGTGTTTACTAGAAATAATCCATCCATTTTAGAAAATGAGTGGAACAGTTCAAGTCTAAAAAGAGATAAATCCCAAAACTATTTACTGATTATGCGTTTTCGAGCATGATTAACTACTTTGTGCTACTAAACTAGTGATTTGAGCCGGGAGAAATTAATCACTTGGTAAAATACCACGTGTTATCACTGACTTTACAAACAATCCTGTCAGTGACAATCAGACACTTACCAATGTACACACTGAATGAAGATGTTAGCTCTTAAAATAAAAGATTGATTTTGTGCACATACACACATACATTATTTATGTCTACACAAAAATATAAACACCCAGTAATACACAGAAGAGTGGTAACGCTGAGTGTAACAGTCCCCCAAACTCCTTTTTCTATTTTTGATTCAATATGAGCTTTTTTCCTCCAAGTAGAGTTGGTTCTTTAGGTAATTAGAAGACATTAGGTTTGAAAAAATTAGTTATTGCAAGTAATGACAAGTAACATTGTTGATAACAATGAAAGTAGTATAGATATAACATAAAATTAGGTTGCAAGTACAGTTTTAAGGGAATTTAAGAATTTGCTTTAAGATGATGCTTTTCACATAAATCTTATCATTTTACTTTTTATTCCAACAGAAAAAATTAAAATCTAGAACTAGACATGCTAAATAATCACACAAAAACATAAATAACATAGTTGGAAATCTTACAAAAATTCATAGGTATAATTCCGTAGTGTAGATTTCATAATTTTATTATAAAGTGTAAATAGATAAAATTGACTCTTTATTGTCTGTCTCCCTCTCATTAAAAATAAAGCTTTACAAAGCCAAAAATTATTTTCTGCTTTGTTCTCTGATGTATTCCACCCAGAACACTACCTATACAATAGTCAAAAATTAGAATATATGTAAGTCTCAAGATGAATAAGAATACATATAATTATCGAGATCAGTGACATTATTCCCTATATATCATCAACAATTGCAAGAAGAACTAGATTTTGTTCATCCTTATGACATGATCTTAAAGTAATTTAACAGGTTTACAAGATGTTTTCAAGCAACAAAATTGCTTCCTGCTCCTCTTTTCGATATTGATATCACTAAAGGTCTTTTAAAAGCATTTTAAACTTCCAATAGCTGTCTTAATAAGAAATTGAATCAATTTAAAGTAATTACCTGTTGCTTTAAATTCATTTCAGTAAAGCAATATTGTTACATGACAATGAACATTCGCCATTTAAACTGATTTTTACCATAAAATTAAATATAAAATGAATGTTTAAAAATACAATACAATAAATATGTTCTAAATCAGATTCATAGATTAAGCTAGAATACATTGGCCTGTAGGCTGGTAAGAATACAACTTTCCTCTACAAGAGATAAATTGTATATACTTTTCACAGTTCTTTAATTATTCACCAGACAGTGCATTTCCAGCATTTAATCTAAAAATCCAAACAAGTTATGCTACTACCAGTGTGCCAATACCTTTTGTGGTCTAGACATGTGTTATATAAATATTTAATTATAGTCAATCTATCATAACTCTAAGGATGACAGTAATTGAATTTCAGAATTCTAATACCATTTGTAAAGAAATATTTGATTTAAACCAAAAACAGCTTGTAAAAAAGATTGTGCTGGGGAGATGGGGTCAGTGGTGCAATTCTTTACTAAGCTGGGAAGAGGCAAGATGGAGTGTGGTTTGTTGTGCTAACATGGCAGTCCTGTCAGTGAAGCAAAGCTGCAGGGACACTAGAAACAAATCTACACACCCAGATCTTTCCTCAACCTAGAGGAAAAATTACCATATCTCAAAAATTTATCTCATATTAGAAACTCTTCTTGGGTACAATGATAACTAATGTAATAAAATTAGTATTGAGAGCTAGAGAAAAATACAGTTGTGATTTTTTAATGAATCAGAAGTCTTTAGCAATTTAAAGAAAAATTTTAAATACAGTAAAAAATTTGCTTTTAAAATGTATTAATTTTCTTATGAATCTTTAAAATCTGCCTTTCTTATAATGCTTTGGGCTAAAAATTTAACAAGCAGTCTAATTTAAATATTTCTTCTTATAAATGCTCAGTAAATCTTGACAGATTAGGGAAAACCACACTTAAGTGTTATAATAAATTAAATCAACAGATATTTATAGACACCTGCTAAATGCAAGGCACTCATTTAGTAGCTATATATATTAACACAAACTGCTATAACAAGTGGGGAATAAGGTAGGTCAGTTTAGAGCTCAAAGCAAGAAAATTAAGTATGTGAAAGAATAGGTGAAAGAATAGAAATAGTTACTTTTATGCCATTTCAAAGATTAGGTAATCAGATGACTGTAAGGTTCAATATACTAAATTAGATTACCATGATATAAGGAACAGAAAACATTTTGAAGAGTATAAAGAGCCCATTTCATGCAACTTATCATTAGAACTAATAACTTAAAATAACAATAGGACAACAATACTATCTTCAAGAATGTATCAATTACAAAACATTAAATAATTTACTGAAGAATTTAGTTTGCTGAAATTTATGATCACCGGGCCAAAGAATCAATGAATTCCATCATTCGATAAATATTTACTGAATGCTTTCTATATCCCAGGCACTTTTCTAGATGCCTAAAATACAGGAACAAATGAAACAGGCAAAAATCCAAGTCTCCACGATGCTTAAACTTCTAGTGGGGCAAGGAAAGGGAGTTACAGCATAAAATAAGAAACATAAATTATGTAGTATGTTAGAAGATGATGAGTGTCAGGGAATAAAATAGACTTGTACAAGGGAGGTGGTGGAGTGTGGGGCAAGACACTTTCAATTTTAAATAGTGTGGTCACGGTAGGTCTCATGAAGATGACATTTGAGCCAAGACTTGAAAGCAGTGAAGAGGTTTAACTGGAAAAGAGGATTCCAGGCACAGGGAATAGCCAGAGTAAACAATTGCACTGAAGTGGGAACAGGCATGCACTCAGTAGGCCAGTACGAGGCTCCAAGTGTCTGGAGTAAATCCAACCAACCATAGCGATTATTCTTACTCTAAATTCATAATCTCCAACGTCAAACAGAATTGGAATAATGCCAAACAATTCTATTTTTTCCCTAGGCCATTCAATCTCCCCCTCTATTTCATGATTTCATATCTTCTCTCCTTAAATGTCCAACCACCTCCCCTTTTTTCTCTGGTGATGACCTTGCTTCTTAATTTCACTGAAAAAGAACAAAACTGAAGCAATGAAAAGAGAAGTTCTGTAAGCTCTAAGTGCCACATTTACCTGCCTCCTCCATCTGTCACAGACTCTGCCTTCTCTCCTGTTATAAATGAATTGTCTGTGCTCCTCACAAATACTAACTTCTCCAACCATTTCCTCCTCTCTCCTGAATATAGTTTTCTTTCTCTATGAGACCTTCCCAGCAGCCCACAAACGTGTTATTTCTTCTCTTGACCCCATTTACTTCTCTATGTCCGTCTCTGTTCTTTACTGTAAAACTCAAAAGAACTGGCTGTACTTTTGCCTCCATGTCCTCTCCCCCGTGCTTCAGTCGCAATCTCTACTTCACCACTTCAGCAAAACTGCTTTTGCTGAGGTCATCATACATCCATGTTACTAAGCCCAGTGGGAAGTTCCAAGTCCTTACTTTAACTAACCTATCATGAGCATCTAACAGTATGAACCCCTCCCTCCTTGGTACTTTTTATTTACTTGGATGCTAAAATAAAGCACTCTCCCGATGCTTGTCCTACCTCACTGGTCACCCACTCTTTCTTGGCTTCCTTTGCTACGTCCCAGTTGCTGGGCCTCTTGTCATTTCTATTTATATTCACCCCTTTGGTAGTCTCACCTGCTCTCCAGTCTAATGGCTCTAAGAACTATCTATATACTGATTATTCCCAAATTTATATCTCTAGTCCAATTTTCTCCTCTACCTCGTTTATCCATGTGCCTAATCAATATCCTACTTGAATGTCTAATAAACATCATGAACTTAACATGTCTGAAACTGAACTATTTCTTCTTGCCAAAATCTCTTCTGCCCATAATCTTCCTCATCTCAAGGAAATGAAAACTACATCCTACCAGTTTCTCAGATGACCCATGACGCCTCTTTCTCTCACACTTTATATTAAATCCTGCAGATATCCATTGAGCTTATCTTCAAAATAGATCCATAATCTTGGCCGGCCCCGTGGCGCACTGGAGAGAGTGCAGCGCTTGGGAGCACAGCGGCGCTCCCGCCATGGGTTCGGATCCTATATAGGGATGGGCCGGTGCGTGCGGGCGACACCACGCCAAGGGTTGCGATCCCCTTACCGGTCACAAAAAGACAAAAAAAAAAAAAAAAAAAAAACAGATCCATAATCTGAACAGGTCTCATTATATCTTTCATGAACCAGTTCCAAACTGTCATCAACTTCTCACCTGCATTACAACAGCAGCCTTGTAAATCTTCTCCCTGCTCTGGCCACCCAGCAGGAAACTGCTCAGGTACCACATTCTCTGTGAAATCTACACCGAATATACTATTTTAAATTGCAATCTCACCCTCACCTCTGGTAGTCTCCACTTCCCTTTATCATCCTGTTCTCTTTTCTTTTCCGTAATACTTATCACCTTTGAACATCTACATAACTTATTTATTAAATTTATTGTCTGTCTCCCTCCCACTAGAAATGAAAGCTTCCCAAAGGCAGAAATTCTTCTGTGCTTTGTCCTCTGATGTATCCCACCCAGAACAAAACCTAGTATACAGTAGCTATTCAAATTGTACTGTTGAATGAGGGAATGAATAAAGAATACTTAGGTAAGTGTTTTCAAAATTCTACCCGTTTATTTTTTTTAACGGTATTTCATTAGTAATGTAGCTTCCTGGGCTTTAATACTGGCCTCTTGAATCAGTAATTTTGAAGATCACACCCAGAGAAGAATATGCACGTTGACTGGAGGGTTGAACTTTATCCTAAATATGATGGGAATTATATAAGATATGCTTTTTAGAAAGAACAGGCTATCCAGGTAACTCTGATTCAGGTGGTTTGAGACCACACTTTGGGAAAACTGTTTGGGGTGCTACCTGAAATCAGCTAACAAAGGACGTTGAAAAAAATATATCATTTGTACTAGTTAGTAAGCTGTCTCCCCTTGTACATTCTTTCTTTCTGCCATTAGGTCTCCATATCTTCCCTATGTCACATTTTATTTTTAGTGTTTTTTCATGTTATGAAATATGTGCGTGCTTCAATTACCATCCCCCATCCTTTCATATGTCTGTTTCCTAATACTCCAAAACTGCTGAATCTTTAGTATGAGTAATACATGTGTTGATCTTAGCAATAAATTACACACCATGAGTAACTATCATGAAAAAGAGTAATAGGAAAATGTAGAAATTTATAACAATTTATTGTTTATGTTAAAAGCTTTTAAAAATCTTCCAAAATCTCTAGCTAACATAAAAAAAAAAAAAATCTGGCTTTGGACCCACTCCTTTCATCCAGCTTCTTATTAAGTCAGGGAAAGTGGGTCATGGCACAAAATATAGAGTGTGCTCGGGATTTCACAGAATTTCCACTTCTACACTATATCATTATGTGATTACAAGTTTAAAATTGTAAACATCACTCAATTTAAAACACAGTAACACTGGACTTTTACAATTTTTGTATTACCCCTAAGTGATATCTATTATATTTAATTTCATAAACTCTTCGTCTACTAAAATTGAAAAAACATTTTCATGCATACTCCTTTTAACAGAGAGTCACCCAGCGGCTCTTATTTCATTTATTTATTTATTTATTTAACAAAATTCAGTGCCTATTATTCATTAGATATTAGGATAAAAAACACTTAAAACATGATCCTTGTTACAGAGTACACAACTCAGGAAGGGGCCAAACAAACCAGCAAATATTTTATGGTGCAAATGCTAAAAAGAGAGAAAGTCATAGAAGTATGGGAGGTTAAGAACCTGGGAAAGGGACATCTGAGCTGAGTCTTAAAGAATGACTAATTTGGGGAACATAAAATAGAGAAAAGATATTCAAAGCAGAAGAAACAAGAAGAACAAGCATACATGCATTTTTTATCTACTTATTTCTAGAGGTAAAATAAATCTTAAAGGCTACCTAGATCCAAATCCTAACTCTACTGCATACCAGCTACTGAATAAACTCTCAGAAAGTTAAGCCTCTCTGTAATTTGGGTTTATAACCTGCAAAGTAGTAGTAATAAAGTATGTAATAATAAGGTTATTTTGAAGAATAAACTAGATTAAACAAAGAGTTCAAACAGTACCCAGCATAGTCAGTACTCAATAAATGTTATTTTTATTTATTCATAATTTACTGTCATTCATTTGTTCATTATTTATTAAGCATCTATTAAAATGCAGGTTCAGAAGCATAAAGACATGAAACCATTTTTCAGAGAATTAATAGCAAATAGTTCAGAATTACTGGAACAAGGGTATTTGGAGAAGTATTGGAGAAAGAGAGGCCAGAAGATAAAGAACTCTGTGTGTCAGACTGGGGAGCTTGAACTTTATTCTAAACATAATGCAAATGACCTAAGATTTCCTTTTCAGAAAGAAAACTCTCAGAGCAGAATGGAGGATGGCTTGAGAGAGTGGCTAAATGAAAGTGCATGAAACCAGCTATCCAACATAAGTCATTGGTACTGAAATTGTAGACAATAAAATACATAAACCTAACTTAGATTCAGAAAGCAGAAAAAAACAGAACACAGTAAACAACTGGAAACTGGTTGCAAGACAGGTAGGCAGTGATGTTATTGGAAAAGGTGACTCTTAAGTTTCTGGTTTAAGCAGCAGAATGCACACTCATTTCAAGTGCACGTGGTTCTCTAGCATACATCATATGCTAGACCAAAAAACAAATATTAACAAATTTAATACTAAAATTGTGTCAAGCCACTTTTTTGATGATGATGTTATAAAACTAGAAATCAGTAACAACAGGAAAATTGGAAAATTCACAAATATGTGTGAATTAAACAACGCACACCTGAAAAGTCAATGGGTCAAAGAAGAAATTAAAAGGGAAATCAAAAAATATCTTGAATCAAATGAAAATGAAACCACAACATACCAAAAGTTATGGGATGAAACAAAAGCAGTTCTAAGAGGGAAGTTTCTAGTAATAAATGCCTCATTTAAAATACAAGAAAATATCTCAAATAAATAACCTAGTGTTACAACTTAAGGAACTGGAAAAAAAACAAACTCTGCCCAAAGTTAGTAGAAAGAAGGAAATAACAAAGATCAGAGATGAAACAAATAAAATAGGGACTAGAAAAACAATGGAAAAGATCAATGAAAATAAGTTTTTTAAAAAGATAAACAAAACTGACAAACTTTAGCTAGGCTAACTAAAAAAAAAAGAAAGAAGACTCAAATACAATCAGAAATGAAAGAGGAGACATTACAACTGATACCACAGAAATACAAGGTCATAAGAGAGTACCATGAACAATTATATGCCAACAAATTTGATAATCTAGAAGAAATGAATAAATTCTGAGAAACATAAAACCTACCAAGACTGAATTATGAATTAATAGAAAATTTGATTACACCAAAAATGAATAAGGTGATCGAATCAGTAACCAAAAATCTCCCATAGAAGAAAAGCCCAGGACTTGAAAGCTTCACTGCGGAATTCTACCAAACATTTAAAGAATGACAATCATGTTCAAACTCTTCCAAAAAACTGAAGAAAAGGGATTACTTCTAAAATTTTAGGAGGCCAGCATTACCCTGACAACAAAGACAGACAAGGATGCTACAAAAAAAGAAAACTAAGCCAAATCCTTGATGAACATAGATGCAAAAATTCTCAAAAACACATTAGCAAACCAAATTCAACAGCATATTAAAAGGATCATTCACCATGATCAAGTGGGATTTATCCCTATGATGCAAGGATGGTTCAAAATACACAAATCAACAAATATGATACAGCACATTAGCAGAATGAAGGACAAAAACATATGATCACTTCAACAGATGCAAAAAAAAGTATTTGACAAAATACAACACCTTTTCATGATTTAAAAAAAACTCAATAAATTAGGTGTAGAAGTAATGTACCTCACCACAATAAAGGCCATATATGGCAAACCCACATCTAACATCATACTCTATGGTGAAAGGTTGAAGACTTTTTCCTCTAAGATAAGGAACAAGACAAGGATACCCACTCTTGCCACTCCTTTTCAACACAATACTGGAAGTCCTAACCAGAGAAAATAGTCAAAGAAAAGAAATAAGAGGTATACACAAATAGGAAAAGTAAAATTGTATCTGTTTGCTGATAACATGATCTTATATGGGGAAAACCCTAAAGATTTGACCAAAACACTATTGGGACTGATAAACCAATTCAGTGAAGTTGCAGGATACAAAATCAAAATCAGTAGAACTTCTGTACACTAATAACAAACTATCTGAAAAAAAAATCAAGAAAACAATCCCATTTATACTAACATCAAAAAAAAAAAAAGTTTAGGAATAAATTTAACCAGAGGTAAAAGATCTATACACTGAAAATTATAAAAAATTAATGAAAGAAACTAAAGAAGACAAAAATAAATGGAAAGAGATCCAGTGTTCAGAGATTAAAATAATTTACATTATTCAAATATCCATACTACCCAAATGATCTACAGATTCAATGCAGTCTCTACCAAAATTCCAATGACATTTTTCACAGAAATATTTTTTTAAAAATTCATGGAACCACAAAAGGCCCTGAGTATTCAAAGCAATCCTGAGCAAAATGAACAATGCTGGAGACATCACACTACCTAATTGCAAATTTCTACAAAGAGATCCCTTACTAGCCATCTGCCCCCATCCCCCCAAAAAAACCTACCACAAACCTATGGTAATCAAAATGGCATGGCACTGGCACAAAAACAGACATATAGACCAATGGAACAGAATAGAAAGCTCGTATATAAATCCACACATTTATCATTAACTGATTTTCAACAAAAATGCCAAGGACACACAGTGGAGAAAGGACGGTCTCTTCAACAAATGGTGCTGGAAAAATTGGATATCTTCATGCTGAAGAATAAAATTGGACTGTTATCTCACACCATATACAAAAATCAACTCAAAATGGATTAAAGACTAAACTTTAGACCTGAAACTGTAAAAGTACAAAATGAAAACACAGGGAAAAGTCTTATTGACATTGGTCTGAGCAAAGATTTTCTACATATGACTCCAAAAGCACAGGCGACGAAAGCACAGACAAATGGGATTACATCAACCTTAAAAGCTATGCACAGCAAAGGCAACAGTCAATGGAATGAAGAGACAGTCTACAAAATGGGAAAAATATTTGTGAACCA
Organism: Cynocephalus volans; assembly: GCF_027409185.1. Lineage (NCBI taxonomy): Eukaryota > Metazoa > Chordata > Mammalia > Dermoptera > Cynocephalidae > Cynocephalus > Cynocephalus volans. The sequence goes on along the minus strand of NC_084470.1, from coordinate 128,446,579 downwards.
TATATCGGTTAAGGGGCTAATATCCAAAATATATAAGGGACTCTAACTCAGTAGCAAGAAAACAACCCAATTAAAAATGGACAAAGTACCTGAAAAGACATTTCTCGAAAAAACACAAAGGGCCAACAGCTATATGAAAAAATACTCAGAATCACTAATCATCCAAGAAATGCAAATTAAAACCACAGCCAAGATATCACCTCATACCTGTTAGGATTTCTATTATCAAAAACACAAGAGATAAATGTTAGCCAGGATGTGGAGAATGGGAACCCTTGTACACTGCTGGTGAAAATGTAAATTAGTACAATCATTATGGAAAACAGTACGGAGATTCCTCAAAAAATTAAAAATAGAACTACCATATGTTCCAGCAATTCCTCTTCTGGGTTCACAACCAAAGGAAATGAAATCAGTATCTTGAAGATATATCTACACTCTCATGTTTATTGCAGCATTATACACAATAGCCAAGATCTGAAATCAATCTAGGTGTCCATCAACGGAGGAGTGCATAAAGAAAATGGGAGGGAATATACACAATGGAATACTATTCAGCCTTAAAAAAGAAGAAAATCCTGTCACTGACTACAACATGAATGAACCCAGAGGACATTATGCTAAGTGAAATAAACCAGACACAGAAAGACAAATACTGCATGATCTCACTTATATGTGGAATCTAAAAAAGTCAAACTCATAGAACCAGAGAACAGAACGGTTACCAGGGCCTTGGTGTGGGAGGTGATGCAAGGAGGATAGAGAGAAGTTGTTCAAAGCTATGAAATTTTAGTTAGGAGGAATAAGTTCAGGAGATCTACTGTGCAACATGGTGACTTTAGTTAATACCAATGTGCTGTATTCCTTAAAATCGCTAAAAGAGTAGATTTTAAATGTTCTCACCACAAAAAATGTTAAGTAGATGAGGTAGCTGATATGTTAATTAGCTTGATTAACTCATTCCACAATTTCCAAAATCAAAACATCATATTTTATACTATAAATATATACAATTTATTTGTTTAAAAAAATCAAGCTATACCATAGCCTCTGAATTTTCCTTATGTATCCTGGTAGTATATCTTCAAAGAACTACTGAAAATTAGTTGAGAATGACCTACCCTGTCCAAAACTACACAAGATTTATTTTATCAAATCATAAATTTTCAGTTGTTTACTTACAATAACAATATAGTTGTCTAAGGTCCACCAGAGAATTTTGATTCAATTTTCTATAAGAATCTTCTTAAGAAACTGGCATAAAATTGTTCCACTTATATCCACAAAAGTATGTTGCCCACATAATAAAAATTTGATGGAACTGGTAATATGTTCACAAAATGAAATGGTGTTTTCATTAGAGGTAGATAATCGTGATGATTTTTATCCAAATGTTATTATTTATATACTATTTAGTGAATATACTCTGTTATCTTAGTGTTCTCCTCTGGTCATAATAAAGTTTACTACAATGAAATAGAAATCTATGTCCATAATCTCAGAGTCCTTATTTACAGTTGTTATCGCTGTGGTATGTAAATATTTTAGTATTCAAAACCACTCTTTATATGTAATAATAAAAAACACGCTATAGAGAAATTTCACTAAACTTTATTTAGCAACCAACATTGACACGATCTTATGCAAGAAACTAGATATACAAAACCGAATCATACATAGCCCCAGTCTTAGAAAAGCTCATAAACTACTGAGGAAGTTGATATGTAAGAGAATAAGAGAATTATTAGAACTGTCAGTATACAAATACAGATACGGGCATTACCTTTGATTTCATATTTCCCTCTTCTCTGTCTAACTCATCAGCAATAGCTGGCAATTCTACCTTCCAAACATAACCAAATTCTATCCGGTCTGCTTCACTCCATTTTATCTACAACCACCATAGCCCACACCATCACCACTCATCTCCTGGACAACTATGACAGTCACAGAACTGGACTTTTGCCACCCCTCTCTTATCTACTGCATTTTCACACAGTAACCTGGGCAATCTTTATAAAATAAAATCAAAACTATTCATGCCCCAGCTTAAACTTCCCAATAGAATATTCTTCCCTTTGTAATAAAATGGAAACTCCTTAGGCCCTGTGCAATCTGCCTCCTTTGAGCCTTCTACACACATCTTGCATAACTCTTCCCCTTGCCAACACTTGATTTAATTCCATTGTTAGGAAATGCCAAGCTCTTTCCTCTCTAGCGTCTCTGCAACAGCAATTCCCTCAGCCTGAAGTGATGCTCTTCTCGCTTTCACATCTCAAAACTGATTCCTTCTTTAGACTTGGCTAAAATACGACCTTTTTGGTAATACCCTTTCTGATCACCAATCTACCTTGACTATGCAGTCAGTATCTCATGCCCTCTGAACTTTTTACTTACTGATATTTTCTTATGTGTTGTCTGTTAACCCATTCTTCTCACTAGAAGTATCAACTCCAGAAAGGTTGTACAGCTCTGAATCTCAAGTGCTTGGAGTAGCAGGATCCAACACAATACAAATCATCAATGCATAATTGTTAGAGTGAACAAACAAATAAAATGTGTTCAAAGTAATACAGGCGCACAGAAAAGAGTGCAGACTTGGTGAGGAGAGGGACACTCAGGAATGGCTTTAGGGAGGTAAAGTACGTATGAAAAAGAGATAAATTACAATGATACGGGATAAACGCTGTAACCGAGGTATAAACAAAGCCTTAAGGGGACAGAAAGGAGAGGATGGTAGGCACAATGGCTGACATCTGAACAGGCTTTGGCAGAATGACAGCATATTAACACTGGTGGTATTCTGCATAAGAAAAGCCTTACATTGTGAAAGACATGTTTGAAGAAACATTTCTACCTGTAATGATGTTGGACATGACATCGAGTATAGAAAACTGGGCAAAGATCTGAAGCCCAGAGAGAGACCAAGCATTTTATACAGTAGGATCCTGTGAGAACGTGGCAGAACCAGGATACGAGCCCACCTCTGTTGGACTCCGAGCCAATACTCTCGACAGTGGGACAGGTGTGCCACTAGTGACACACAGTGGTGTGACCGGGAACTCAAAGCCAAAGGATGAATATAGTACCTTTAACTGAAACAGTAATTTTACTTGAAGATGAAGGTGGAAGGATAGTAATTTAACCAGTAGCTTATTTAAAATGTTTTCACTTTAAAATAAATACTGCTATTATCATAGTATAGAATGCACAATGTATAGGAACATTTTGGGAAAATGCAGAAGGCTTCCTAAAAGTGCTTGTCAATAGGCTCTTATAAGCTACCTCCCTATACTTTCAAAAAACATTTTCTCTTCCATGAGGGGCCCTTCGTTGGATGAAAACATTTGAGAAATAAATATTTATACTATCTTATGAAAGGTATAAAATGTTTTCGAGGAACACTAAAAGATTTTTCCAATTGAATCTTCACTATCATTTTCCTCCCCAATAGAGATAAAATTTTAAAAAGCAGAATTATTTTGGAGAAAAAAAATCTATTTTAATATATTTGAGCTCCTTCACTATTATACAAATTTTGTAACATTAATCTAGGTTGCCTGTTAATAGGGCCTACATTCATGGAGATCCCATAAGTTCTAGACTAGGCTCTTGGATCGACACAGGAAATTCACTCATGGTCCTTAGCCATGGGAAGTTTATAGTAAAATGAGCAGGAAAAAAAAAAAAAATACTTTAGCTCCAGTGGCCTTAATAACAAACAGTATACACAAGAAAATAAATTCATTTACTGTGTTAGTGTAGTCTGAGATAAAGGTAAGAGACCTAAAAATAATGGCTTAAATCTTTATAAAGCTGCTCATGAAACAAACATGGTGATGTCAGACTTGTGGATTGAAGGAGTAGTTTCTGGGATTCCTTCCAAATCCACTATCTAAAGAGAAATTCAACCAAATGGAACCTACAATCATCTGTCTAAGCTATGTTTATTTCACAGTATCATGGAATGTTACAGCCAAAAGGTATCTCAAACTTAAGTGATCTTTTTAGTCTAACTTATGTTACAGATGCAGAAACCGGGGCCCAAAGAGGTTAAGTGCACTATCAATGAAAACATAACCTATCACTGGCTAACCTAGAAACATTAAAAATATATATGTTTTTATACAATACTAAATTTAAGTATTAATAGTTTAAGTAATTAATTGCTTAAATAATAATGATAAAGCAAGGGATGTTGATAGTTGATGCTTTGTTAAAGGAACTGCTGAGCTGGGGGCTGGGGAAGATGCGGAGATGATCAGAGGGTGGGAAGTTTTAGTTAGACAAGAGGAATAAGTTTTCAAGATCTATTGCACAGCATGGTGACCGTGGTTAATAATAATGTATTGTATATTTCAAAATGGCAAGTGGAGTAGATTTTAAATGTTCCTACCACACACACAAAGAAACCAAGTATGTGAGGTGATGGATATGTTGATTACTTTGATATAATCATTCCACAATTGTGTATATATATCTAAACATAACAGTGTACCCCAGAAATATGTACAATTATTATTTGTAGATTTAAAAATTTTTTAAGTAAAACAAAAGATTATATAATTTAAGTGTTAAAAAAAAATAATGGTTAAATAAACTAGGAGAACGTTGCCTTTCCTTAGAAGGTCCCTCCCTGTGTAGCCTTCCCTGTCCTCCACAGAAAAGACCACAATCCTTCCAGCTTATCCTTTCTTTGTATTAATCTATGGTTTTATGACATGAATATATTTACCTAAATAATATATTATTTAGCTTTTATTGCTTTTAAACATTACATAAAAGGACTCATCATATGTATTCGTCAGTGACTTGTGACTTTCACTTCATTCATTTTCAGTTCTGCAGCAGTTCATTAATTTCCTTGCTGTATGAGCATCTATGTATGAATATAACAATGTATTCATTTTAATACTGATGGATATCTAAGATTACTTCAAGATTCGGCTATTATGAACAATTTTGGTAAATGACTTTTGGTGCACATTTTACAGTGCAACTGCCGGGTCACAGGAAATTCACATTTAACTTAAAGTGGCACTGCCAATGTGTTTTCTAAACAACACGTGCAAATTTACATTCCCAAAAGAGTTAAAACTTTATCCTTGCTTCACACCCTTGCCCAAATTTGGGATTCTCAGGTTTTAAAAATTTGGCTGACCTGGTGATTGTGAAGTAATATTTCATTGCGTTTTTTATTAGATGTTTTCTGATTACAGATGAGGTTGAGTATCTTGCATATCTTCATTAGTCATTTAGGTTTCTTCATCTGAATGTGCCTATTCAAGTCTTTTGAACAATTACATTAGATCATATGTTTTTACTGGCATGTGGAAGATGCAAAATCCCTGGGTGGTTTATATGTATTGCAAATATGGTGTTTTTTGATCACCAATAGTTCTGAATTTCAACGAAGTCAAATTTATTAATCTATTCCTTCATGTCTTAAGAAACATGTTTCTATCTTCAAAGTAATAAAAATAATTCAGTTTGGTGCCTTCCTTTCTACATGTTTATACCTTTTGGTGGGGAGGGGCTAGACTGCTTATGCTAGGAATTCCAATGGTAATAGCTGGCATCTTTCTCAGAAGGAAACTTTCAGTGTTTCAAAATTAAGTATGATGTTTACTGAAAATATCTTCTACCTTTTTTTTTAGTTTTTTTAATCATGAATAATTATTAAATTTTGTGAAAATTGTTGGCATCTGCTGAGATGATCTAATGTTTTTTTCTATAATCAGTTATTTAATGTAGTACATTTATAGATATTTATGTGCAGCTACTGTTTTATTGCTATGATAAATGCAAACTGGTCATGAAGTAGTAACCTTTGTACATATTGCTAGGATGAGTTGCAAATATTTTGCTTAGATTTTTGCATCTGTGTTCACGAGTGAGACTGGCTTATGTTTTCTTCTTATACTGTCTTACGTTTTGGAATCTTAGGCTCACAAAATAAACTGGAGAGTGTCTCTTTTGCCATACACAAAACAGGAATGCTTTTGGAATTTGAATGAGAACCATTTGATTCTTGAACATGTGGAAACACTTGCCTGTCTTATGCAGTCAATACTGGTTAAATTTAATCCACATATTTACCATTTGTTTTGCTCTTCCTTCATTCTTGGATCTCAGACCTTCCATCTGGGACAACTGTCTTTCTCCCTGAAGTACAGGTTGAGTATCCCTTATTCAAAATGCTTGGGACCTGAAGTGTTTTCCAATTTGGATTTTTTTTGGATTGTGAAATATTTACCAGTACACTTACAGGTTGAGCACCCCAATGCAAAAGTCCAAAATCCAAAATACTCCAATGAGCATTTTCTTCTAGAATCACCTTTGAGCATTGTGCCGGCACTCAAAAAGTTTCAAATTTTGGAGCATTTCGGATTTGGGGTTTTGCATTGGAAGTGCTCAACCTGTACTTCTTTAGTTTACTTCCTTAAGTATTGGTGTACTAGTCAGGGTTCAACCAGAGAAGAAGAACCAGTAGGAGATTTTATACACACACACACACACACACACACCTCCACACAGACATACACAAACATTTATGACAAGGAATTGGCTTACATGATTGTGGGGGCTGGCTAAACAAGTCTGAAATTCATGAGACATGCAGTCAGTAATGGAAAATCATGGGCAGACTTGAACCCATTAGCAAGGGCCAAAGCTGTTGTCCACAGGTAGAATTTCTTCTCTCTCCCAGGGAAACCTCAGTCCTATTTTTAAGGCCGTCTAAGTTTTTCAGATAGGCCCACCAATCAGGTTATCTATGATAATCTTCCTTGCTTACAATCAAGTAATTAGGGACTTTAATTATATCTGTAAAATCCCTACATTTCAAAACTCAAGTTAGTATTTGATGGAATAGGACAGTAGCCTAGCCTAGTGGACACATCATTAAATCCAACACAAGGGGAAAACAGTTTCTGTTGGGAAATGTTTTCATGTCACTCTTATAATTAACAGGTGTTTTATCTGGCATGGGATTCTAGATATCTTTTCTCAACACATTAGAGATATCATGCCAGTATCTTCTGGATTCCATGGTTGCTGATGTGAAGTCAGCTATCAGCATGTAGCTCCTTTGAAGGCAATATCTTTTCTCCTGTTAATTTTTAAATTTTCCTCTTTCTTTAATGTTTTATAGCTAAATATACTGTATGTGGGTGTGGATTTCTTTTTCTTTATTCACTTTGGATATGATGGACTTATTAAATTTATAAAATGGTGTGTGTCATTGGTTCTGGCACTATCCTTTCAACTAATATCTCTGCTCCATTTTCTGTCTTCCTCTATTAGAACTGATGACACAGACTGTAGATATTCTCACTCTACCCCCTCCATGTCTATTAACCTCCTATGTTTTCTATTTCTTTGTCTCTCCATACCTGCTGTAGATTGGTTGCTCCCCTCAACCCAACCTCACTGAGCTTAATTCTCACTGTAAATGTTGAGGGTGGGAAATCCTGTAACAGTAATTGAAAGGTGGGGCTTGAAGAGGTGACTAATTGTAGGACCATGCAGTAGTGAATGGGTTAATAACGGTGGTCAGGAGTGTGGTTTGGAGGGCTTTAAAAAGAGAGTAAATGAGAAGTTCACTCTCTCTGCTCCGCCATAATCTGCCATGTGAGACCCCTGCATCACCGTCACGACCACCAAGGCCTTCACCAGATGTGTTCCCTAGACCTCGGACTTCCACGCCCCTGAAACTGTAAGCAATAAATTACATTTTCTTATAAACTACTCAGTTCTGTTTATTTAGTTAAAAGCAACAGAAATGGACTAATAGAATAATTTCTTTTTCAGATATATCTTCAGCTCAGCAAATCTCTCTTCACTTAGATCTGATCTTTAGCTAAACCCATAAATTTCAATTATATGCTTCCTTAATAAGTTTATTTGCTACATTCTCAAAAATAGCTTTGCATTCTTTAAAGTTTTTGTTCCCTGAACATTTTCAAGGCTTATTTTTTCTTTCTTTCAACATCTTAAACATGCTATTTTATATCCTATTTCTGATTCCTGTAATTCCAATATTAAAAGTCTTTGAGAGTCAGTTTCTGTCTGTTGCTTCTGCTAGCTGTCATTCATGGTTTGTGTTCTTTTATGTTTAATGATTTTTAACAGTGAAAAGTTCCTTTGGAATTTTCACTAGGAGAATTTTTTGATGCCTACGTAAAGGTGGGTTCCTCTAGATGGGATGTGTGTTTGCTTCTGCCTGGGGTCTGGGGCACTAACAATTTAGGATCACTTTAAACTCGGTTGAATTTTGTCAGATCAAATCAGAAATTATTAATTCAAGCGTCAAATTCCTGCACAGGCTGGTGTGTGGTTACTTAGCAGCACTTTTCCCTCGCCTCCACCCAGCACTAGTTCCTTGGATGTATGAGCTTCATTACAGATCTCCAGGAAATGGGTGGAAGGAAGGAGCGCCTTTCTTTCTTGTTTTCTTTTACACTAAGTATTCCCACATTTACGGGAGTAGGGTCTCCTACTACAGTTCTCATGTTCGAAAGTAAGCACTGGGCTTTTTCTCCTGTGCCCCCTCACTAGAAGTTTGTTAAATCCTGCATTTTAAATTGTTTTGGAACGTAGGTTATCTCTGGATACTACCTCGCCATATTACCAGAAATAAAAATCACTTTAACTCTTCCCTTAAAAATACATGCTGTTCTCCTGGATCCAAGTTCTCTCGATTTTGAAGCATAAGCTTTGCTAAGTAAGAGAATCTGAGTAGTTCTAGACCCATAACAGATCACAAAATCATAGTCACGAACAGTAATCATTTGTACCTAATAAGTATTTTTATATTCTTTCATCCATATCAGTAGTATCTTTGAGAATTCTGTGTTGATGATTTTTTTACCAATGGACTCTTCTTTTAGAAGTTTGTTAAACGGTCAACAAGAATCTTTTAAACCTTTTCAGGACTATCTTCAAGTATCACTGTCTTAAGAGTCATAAAATGATATCAAGTCTAGAAGACAGTCAATTTGTACATGTGAAACTATGCAAGTTGTTCATATAATCGTTCTACATTGATTGACCATTTTTATATATTACATTTAGCCTTTTTGATCAAGTTATACTTTAAAAAACCCTACATAGATTAGAATTTTGTAATGTAATTTCTCTAAGAATGAAGCAGACAGTAAAACTTACTGAGCATCTGCAAAGTTCCATGCACTGTTCTGAGAATGTACGTGTATTAATTCACATAAACTTTTATCAACCTGCAAGGTGGGTGATGATATTTCTATTTTAAAGAAAAAAAATGTACTTATGAACAAATGGCTATTAAGTGATAAAGTCAAGATTTAACCCAACTCTACATGATTCCTAAAATATAAATGCTTTTTGGAACTGCAAAAAAATTGACTATGCTTTATTAAGTTTATCAAATAATCAGAATCTAGTTACAGAATTTCATGATCAAAGGGAAATAAAAAGTTAGATATTCTACCCTCACATTCAATCCTTGATCACCATATAATTTGATCTTCACAACTCAGTTTTAATAATGGAAGGTAGTACTATCTCATCTTGATAGGTAAAAATACAAAAAGGGTACTAACATTTAACTCAATGAGCATGCACTGGATGACTAATTTGGGACTGCATGGTGCTATACTTCGGTGTTTATAAAGCACTATCGCTTGATCCTCCTCACAACCCTGGGAAGTAATTCAGTCTATGCTTGGAGACCTCTAGGGACAGTAAGCTCCAAAAGTAACCCACTCCATCTTTAAAAATTCACCAGACATCTCTGATGCTGAAATCCATTCTCCTTACGTTTGTGTATGAAATAACTTTAACCCTTTCCTTAAGGCAAAACTTCACATATTGGAAAATAGCTATATCCCCACAGAGTATTTTCTAGTCTCAGATTATTTTTTAAAACTTCCTCAGTATATAGATAGCAGTATTAGTTTGTTGCCCAGCTGATTTCCTTACTGACCTAATTTGAAAGTTATTCTGAGTTACGTGGCTTCTTTCCTCCTAACAGTTCAAACAAATTTCTTCTTGATTGTCAGCTTCTAAAGGACATCACTGAATTTTGATTCATGTTTGTATCCTGAGCCTGAGCACAGTTTATGACACACTACAGATCTTCGTTAAATGCCGAATTCACATAGCTAACTTTTACACTTAAAATTGTCATGCAGAATAAGAAAAGCAAGTGTTAAGAACTTAAATTATGTAAACAGAAACTAAGAGAACCCAATTTGAGAGACTTGATCTGGCCATACAATGGGATGAAAGAGCCAGTGCATTGAAAATTTCTGGAGTCTAATGTCAAGCTACTGCTTTTTGGATATGGCAATTATATTTCCTGAACCAAAAATCAGAACACACAATATAACTGTGAATTCTTTTTTGAATTTGAAACTTATGATTATAAAAAGTCTTACAAACTTTAAAAAGTTAAATACTCATTCTATAAACTATTTTATAAACTGGTTACACTGGGACTGTCTTATAAAAAATATGATTAGTTTGTTGACCATATCAATCTACCATACCAAAGTAACTCCTATGACACCTTATATAGAACTAATCGTGTTGCTTTTTCTTCTGTGGATGTATACCCTTCCTCGGTGAGACCTTAAACTTAACAACTTTTGATGAGGAATGTTTTAATAGCAAGCTTATGACGTAGTATTTCTGGAATGCTATGACATAGCTAGCTATAGAATTACAAAAGGAAAAAAAATTTCCTGAAATTCAAGAAAAGGTATCACTTAGAGTTAGGACATGGGTTTACAGTGATAAAAACATGTAACAATGACAATGTTCTGTAACAGAAGAAAAATGTGGAAGTCCACTCTTACCTGTTTAAAAAGCTGGAGGTTAACTGCCGTTTCCAAAAACTGTTTCATCACACTTGAGCGGTGCTTTACAAAACTCTCCTCACAGAAAGTAATGGGCTCACCCTAGACAGAAATAAAAATTTTCAGGGCATCAATAAAAGGTCAGTCAGAGAGAACTAGTCTCTTTAAGGAAGCACATGCGAAGTCACAGAGCAAGTGTAAGACACAGAACCAACAAACAGACCCTTACACATTATAGCTGGGTTTCAGGCTAGTAGAAATATTCCTCTCCTGACAAGCCTGTGCTATACCTTTCTAATCAATGATCCCTTAGACTCTTAAAATCGCTCAATTTTACTCCTCAGAACAAAGATGTGACATCATTAGGTTGAACTATGAGTATTAAAAATAGCATGCATATCTGAAAACGTCCAATCATTATGTTTTCATCCTGACTAGATAATTCTTACTATAACAATTGCTGCATACTTTATGCCATTTATATTAGTTGTTATGATTATTAATTTGTTTTTAAATTAATGAAAAGTTTTTATAATCCCCTTCTCTTCATGATTTCAAATGTAATTCTGATGGGATACTTTCTAGGATAAGTCCCACTTGGCACCTCCTTTTATTTATCCTCTGTGCTAAGTATCTTCACCAAAGTTTCTTATGGTAACTGCACGAGATGCTCCTCCTCTAAATCAGCAAGGACTTGTATCTCGAGTCCTACAGATTCCACTTGTTCCACTTACTCCCTTGCACGACTGCAGAAAATCGTCACTGGCTGCTCAGTCCTTACCTCCTGCTGTTGCCCTCATCATCCTGAATGGTAGCCTTGCCCACTCCACACATGAAGATAAGAGACTGAGCTTTATAATCAAAACGAACATAGAGACTAATAACAGTGATTCATTCATTACAGTGCACCTTGAAGCAATCTTTACATTGCATTAAAAAGGAAAAAGTGAGCTTGTTCATCTTCTAATAGAACTCTGAAAAATATTATAGTTTAATTTTAAGAAAGACTCAGTGAGTGTCTTGTTTACAGTTATCTACAAGTAAAATTCTGAAAATAGGTTCCTATAAGAATAAAATAACAAAAGTAACAATCTATGTAATTCAACTGTTACCACTTTCTGATGACATTAAAGACACCGTAGAAGTGCACTGTCAAATAGAGTAGCCACTCGTCATATGTAGCTATTTAAATGTAAATTTATTAAGATTAAATAACATTAAAAATTCAGTTCCTCAGTCACACTAGCCACATTTGAAATGCTCGATAGTCACACGTGGCTAGTGGCTATCATATTGGACCACACAGACGTAGAACATTTCCTTTAACCTTAGAAACTCTTCTTGGACAGCACTGTTATAGAAAAAAGAAAACAATTTATAATCTACCAGAGGGGGAAAAACAGCAACCAACAAGCAATCCTGTTAAAGATAAAGGTCTATCATTTTCATACCCCTAGTACCAGCATCATACCCAGTTATATTGGAAACCCAGAAAATGTTTTATGCATGAATAAATAAAATAGCTAGTGAGCTAAGCCTTATTCTATATGACATTACCTTTTCAAAAATAAGTACAAATTTTAAAAATAAATAGTAACAATTGCTTCTCTAATGGCAGTTCTCATTACATCACTTATAACAAAGTGATTAGGACTGACGACAATTTGAGTTTTTATTTGACAGATATTTTTCCCCAAACATGTAAGAATGCATTATCACATTACCATCAATGATCTGTCTAAAAGTTATTAACACAGAAAAATACTCTTCAATTCAAACATAAAATTCTATCTTCAACTGAAAGGTCTAGACTTCCTACGTTACAAGCACGGATTTCTTTTGACTGGAGGGCAAGGGGATAGAAAATTTCAGGGCAAGGAAAAATTGATGAGACTAAGTCCACCTATACTTTCTCAAGAGTTAGACATAATTTAGTTATTAGCCAATGTGAATTAACCTGGAAGAACTCTGTCCTCATTAATCTTTGAGCAACTGCTTTCAATGTTTCAAGAGAAGGAGTAAAGAGAAAGCTCAGACTTGCTGTCCACCCACTTGTGGTGACACAAATCATGGTAAAGCTGGCTGATTAACACAGCTTATTAGGACTCTCTGATAATAACAAAGGCCCCCAAACCTGACATAGATTAGAATTTTCTCTCAGGGGAAAACAATAAGTCTTGATTAATGATGCTCTAAAGTTTTATATATTAATACACAAGAGTCTCAATTATTGCCATCTTTAGGAACCTAAATTATTGCTATTCTTGGGAAGTAAGATATGAAATATTATAAATGATTCCTTAGTATAAATTCCTTTAAATCAAAGGCGAATTGAGTGGCATGAGAGGAAGAATTCTGCCTGCAATCTTAACCCAGGTTGGGAGAGTCTGAAGGTCATGTGGTTAACTACATTGCTAAATATTTCATGGCAAAATCAACAGGACTTGTTTATGAACTGATACACAGAAGAGTTTCTCAAAGTGTGGTCCAAAGATTAAGACCTTCTCACAGGGTCTGCTACACCACAACTGTTTTCATAGTAACGCGAGACGTTACTTGCCTTTCTCCCTCCCACCTTCTCATGAGATGCAGTGGCGTTTGTCAGAGGCTACATGATTTGCACTATGGCAACAGATAACACAGACTCAGATACCAGAGTTTAGCCAACCTCTACTAAGCCAGATACTAAAGAGATCTGAAAAATGGAAAACAATGCCATTGCTCTAACTTTTTAATTTAGAAATATAGTTACTTTTTATTAAAATATGCTTTAATTTGTACTGGGTTTATATTGTTGCTTTGAAATAAATTAATACAAAGGTACTTCTAAAAGTTTGTGGGAAAACAGAATTAAAAGATAATGTGAATCTCCCCTTGAACGTTTCTGAAGCACCTTTTCAAGTATTTAAAATTCTTTGATTTACTTTCCAATACGGTAAATACCGATAGACAGACACCTCATAAACACAAGGCCTCTGAGGTCCTTGGTAATTTTTAAGAGTGGAAAGACATTCAGAGACCAGGAGGCTTGAGAACCTCTGACAAATACAAACAAGCAGGGGTCAAAGATGACTTCCAGATTTCTAGACTGAGAGTCAGAAGACGGCACCATTTACTAGAAGCTGGAAATACAGAAAAAAAAATAGGTGTATGGAGAAGTTGATAAAGTCATGGCATGTGTCTTAAGTCATATGCTAAGCTAAGCCTGAGATAAGGATTCTTGTTCAATTGATAAGTATTACTCTCAGGAAAGAGGTATTAAGGGAAACAGAAATAGGCAGGGGAAAAAGCCAGGCAAGAATGTGGTCTCACCTGGAGATAGGCTTCAGCCTAGTCCCATGGGTAAGCACTAACTGTACCGGAGCTGATCCCACCCTGAGGCAAGGAGGCCAGCTTCTTATACTCTGATCATTGGCCATGGGGAAGTGGGGAGCAGTGGGGGGTGCACACAGTCCTCCTGGTATACACCTCCCATTTAGCCAAGGGCAATTTTACAGTTGAAAGAGGGGCACAGCCGGTACAGGGGATCTGGGCAGGGCACCAACAGTATCCACTACAGCATGGCAAAGGCAAGGCGCTTGAGGGGCACATGGTGTCATGCAGCACAAAGCTGGAAACTCAAGTTAGGAAGATTTATCACTTACACATGTGTAAGAGTTATTTGTATAGATTTGAGCATTAAAGTTAATCTGATCAACCTACTTATAGAAAAGGATGTATGCAACTGAGAAACACCCATCTATAATCTATTTTTAAAATGTTCAATTGTTCATTGACAGAAAAAGTAAGTAAAGAAATATATGATTCTGTGGACACTTAGTAATCAGGTAAAAACACAAAACAACAGGGGGAAAAAAAACTCTTCATGGGAGAATTCTGACATGATGAAAAAGCACCTGAATCTTTTGCTCCATGGAACAGTGATTAGGCAACAGAAAGGCATCAACACCAGAATCGTTTCAATGGGAAGTCAGACAAGGGAGCATAAAAGGATGTCAGGAAAGCATAATCTGTACTAGAACAGAAACGAAGTTCTTACTACAGAGGAGAGAAGCAGACTCTCTTGAAAGAAAGCACTGACATCACTTATTATATTTAAGTGTCATATCAGTCAACAAATATATACTAAGAAGAATCAACAACATATTAGGTACTGTACAAAGAAGCTTGCTAGGTGGTTTGTTATTAATATTAGTAAAAATATCAAAGTTCATACTTGATTTACTTTTTAAAACATACAAATCAGAGCAGATTCAAGACTATTGTAGAATAATGTCGGTCACTTGCACAGTGACTAAGAAGAAAAAAAAAGGTACCATTAGAGCCAGTGTGCTAGGAACTGCATGCCACTCTTACGTGACGGTATGTAAACATGACCTGTCAACTGGTTGTGGCAGAAAAAAACTTAAAATGCATGCCTTCCAGTGGCATAAATCTGGCCCATATGGAACAAATGACCTTCCTCACCAAGCCTTAGATTACCTTCAATACGGAGAAGTAACTTCTCCCTCCTCTGAATACCCAGAGCCTTTTTAATCTATCCTTGGCATTTACTTTCTTTCTTGTTTAAAAGGTATTTTTTTATATCTTATCTGTGAACGCTGGAGGTCTGGGACTAAATTCTTTGCATTCCCTACATCACCCAACACAGTACCTTGAATTTTCAGTGTTCAATAAATATCTGCTAGTCACCATTTGAATTATTTATATAGGGTAATTAAGCCACAGGCAAGATGTAGATGACATGGGGCTATTTTTCTACCCTAATATTATGTTCAACTTACAGAGTGATAATGGCTACTGACTTAATGTAATATTTTTGTTTATTTTTAAGCACGGATATCTTTCAAGTTCTATATTGTACTCTGGAGTAGAAAACTTTGCACGAACAAAAAAATACTTAAAACATAGTCTAGATCTTATGCTATAAGGACATGCATGATTTAGCAAGAATTCACACTTAAAGTATCAGGAAGAATGATACAATATAATTATATGAAATATAATCCAAAATATCAACATTATACTAATCCAGTTCCTTAATGCACCTGGACCTAACATGTAATGTCACTGTTACATAAGGAATATAAACAAACTAAGCAAAAATGTCTGCATACTGATGGCTAATTTAAATTTTAAAATCCCGGAAAGACTCTGTTGTCAGGTCTCTTAAGGGAATATTCAAATATGTGCAGGTTCTCACTGAAAATAATAATAAATGATTTTCCAGGTTATATAGCATTTTTCTTCCAAGTGTCCCAATACTATTATCATCTAAGGTACAGTGAGTCTACTTTCACAGTTTATTAACCATAATAACAATAACTTTCTTCTATTGCTGACACTTCAGCTTGAAGTCAATGAAAAACAGCCTCATAGTCAAACTGTAAACTTTAATCATTAGCAGCAAAATCTTCTCTTTATACATATTATTATACAAGTTTATCCCAAAGTTATTGGATCTGTCTTGAAAAAATATAGCCATCTACCAATGTTCCATTTGACTATGATTAAGCAACTTAAGATGGGAAAAGAAATGGATTTTTGTAAATTAGACATAGCTTTTCTAGCATTTTGGTTAAATTTGAACACTTAGAAAAGATTAATAATGTATTAATTTTGCACATACTATGAAAAAAATACAAAATTTTTGTTCCTCACATTTTAAGAAAGTAAGAAAAACACTTTCCATTCTCATGAAACATATTTCCAGTGATATAAAAATGGAAACTTTACTATCAAAGTCCCTCCTAATTCTACTTATCTCAGAGTTGTTGCAGAGAATTTTTACATTTTTACCAAAGCAAATAAGCAAAATTCTCTCTGTTAATTAAAAAAGAGAGAAAAGAAAGTGCCATAAAAGGAACTTCTTTTCCTATCAGAAAGCTAGGTACACACCAAATATTTCTTTGGTAGCAACCTTCTCTAATGTGAAAACGTCCATACATACTCAAGCACGGGTAATGAGATCAAAGGACGCCTAAAATGTTTTAGTAACCTTAAACTGTGAGGAGGGAGTACACGGTACTTTTAAAATTGGATTTTTAAAACTGTAACAAGTTGACAGTTACAAATTTCTTAAATGGAAGCATTTAAGGCAAAGGTTTAGTGAATGGCCTCTTAAATTGTGAATGCCAATCCTGTGTTTAAATTGCTTGAGCTTAATGACTAAACACAATAACATTAATGATAATGTTTTAAAGGAAAATAATCCAAAAAATGTCTTAAGGACAACTCTTCCAGCTTGAATTGAGGCCCAGATTACTAGCCAATCTGTATTTTAAAAGTAATTTACTTTTTATCCATTAGCCAGTCTCAAGGCAGCCCAGAAAAGCTTGAGTGATTAGAACAAACGATGGCTCCCTAAGCATTCAAATAAACTTGAATGTTACTTCTATGCTCTTAGGATAATCAAGTACATGTCTTTGAATATATTAAGCAATATTTTAACTCAAGCAAACATTTCTTTAACACTAGCTGTTATAAAAATTTTGACTTTTATTTTTAACAGCTTGTGACACAAGTGACACACAGAGGTACAACTAAAGACCTTTTACTAGTTATTTAATGCAACCACTTAAAAGTATTGTCATGTATATGACAATGTTTTTCTTTTTGGAGATCAAAGCAAGGTGCTTTTTCTTGGTTACACTAAAGAGATTTTCCTTACCAAATATTCCACTTCTAAAATTTCATTTTTAATAATAATAGCTAACGTATACCAGGATTCACCATATGACAGGCATTGTTCTAAGGACATTACATATGTGAAATCATATTATTATGTAAACAACCCAAGAAGTATCATTATCTTTTTTTTTAAACAAATGAGAAAACTAAAGTACTGGGAGGTTAATTTGCCCAGTCACACAGCTAGTCAGTCACAGAACCAGATTTGAACTGAGGCAGTCTGGTTCCAGAGATTTATGCTCATGTCTCTTTTCTTCAATTCATTAAGCACATTAGTTTTATCTCATATTTTTGAATTATTAAAAAGTAGCTAATTTACCGTTGGCAAAAAAAAAAAAAAAAAAAAACCCGAAACGCAAAATATCCATTACTCTACTTAAATCACTTTCCAACAAACTTAAGGAGTTTTAGATTTTTCTCTGTAACTAAGAACAGGTATAATTTATCTGTCAATCATGCCAGTGTGTCATTTACAGAGTGTATATTAAGCACTGTAAGAAAAGTTAACAACTTATTTAGAGTTGCCACTCACACATTCTAAGTGCTGAATTTATAAAGATAAATTACTCTTCAGCAGTACTTACCATATGTATTTAGCATGTGCATAGAAATATGCAAATCATCCTGGAGGGCTTTCCCTCACAATCCATATCTAACTGGCTCCCCAATACTACTGTCTTTCTCCCTAAACTCTTTTAGATCTGGTTCTCCTGGCCAGCCTCGAGGCCACAAACTAGAGTCCTTTCTTCCTATTTCTTCAATAAGGATATAATAGCCACGCCTGCCTCCGTGCCTCTGGTCGTGCTCAAATCTGGCATAACACGAATGCCACCATCAGAGTGATCTTTCTAATACATGATGCTGAGTTCATCATTCCCATGAAAAATAATTTTAAACACTGTAGGATAAAATTAAAATTCTCGAAATTAATACAGAAAAGTCATTTATGACTGTTACTGCCAATTTACCTCTTGATAGGAGTAAATCATAGTCTGTTTTAGTCCTTTTCTTTTTTGAGAACATGGTGAGAGATATGGGCACGCTCCCAAGAAAAATGTACACATTCAAAGGGTGTCTCCCAGGTTTCCTCTCTATTTCCCACAGAATCACATAAGCACAATTTTCTTTTATTATTTTCTAACATGGCTTTCTTTACTATCACTGTAGAAGAAATTATTACATCAGCCTCCATTATTAGAAGCTCCTGGAGGGCACAGGCTGAAAATTATTTATTTTCCTGTCCAGACGCCGCATAGAAGGCCTACTGTAGCAGTGCTCAACATGTAATGTTAAATGTATAAATGATATCCATAATATATCTTAATAAACAGAATAAGAAGTATATTCTTGTACAATGAATTGTTTTGCCATTGACTTCTACTTTAAATAATTTGCTATGGTGAGGAAAAAAATAGACGAAGCAAAACTTTCAGTACAATATATTCAGTCCGCTGTTCAGAATATTGATGCAAAGAAGGGAAGAGATGAACTAGAAGACTAGAGGGAAGAAGATGAAGCTGTTGGAGCCGGGGCAGTTACCCAAGGGAAACAAAACCACAAGTGCAAATATGCAGCATGAATATCAAATCATTTTCCCTATTTATATACACACTATGAGATGCCTACACCCCCTGCTCCCTTTGAGAAAATTCCTAAGACTGTATTCAATTCAGTCTTTCCATAAGTGTGTATTGAACGCCTTCCATGGATCTTCATTTGGAAGGAAGGTATGTTCAGGAACTTATCTATATGATATGATCACAGAGGCAAGAAAGAACAGAAGCATGCTGCACTGGAGCCAGAGAGGGACTGTGGAAAGAAGAGATTTAACACCAGGCCACACTATTCATCAGTGACGGAAACAGTGAGGTTATTTATACTCTACGAGTATGATTTTCTTCATCTTTAAAATAAAAAGTGTAATATTTTGAAGGCTTCTGAAGACTACATGAAAAAGCTTATCTAAAGGGCCTACCAAATGCCTTGTATCCGATGGGTTCTCAAAGTTCAATTATTGTTTTAATAGTGATTAAAAATTATGAATATCAGTAAAAAATAAGAGTGTAAGTATTATGATCAAGAATATGTGAGTAAGGGAGAAGAAATGTGTTAAAAAAAAATAAGTATAATTAATTCATAGAAGGAAAGGGTCAGTATGACCTACACTTCAAGGATCAGGAAGGAAGTAGATGGTCTTTAAAAGTGAGAAATATAAAAGGCTTCCAGGAGGAAAGAACATTATAAATAGAGACCTGGAAGCCTGAGAAGCTTGAACGTTTGGAGCTTCAGGCAGAATTCTCCAAACTGAGGTCAAAGTTTAACAAGAAAGTAAAGGAGGAGGACACGTGCCCATGGTGAAGGCCTTGAATGCCACGTGAAGGATGGCCCCTGAAACTCTGGTCAGTCACAGGCCTCATCTACACATTTAATTTTGTCAGATGTAAGGGAACTAATTGTTCATTTTTATGTGTGTAAACAATCATAAAACTTCAAAAAGTAATGTCTAGTGAAATAATTCATATCCATTTAAAGCTATTATTAATATTTCCTTTTCCAATTGTAATATAATAGCTAGAAGATACTATTGAAATATATTTATGAAAAGAGACAAAACCATGAAATACTTGTAACTTCTACACTCAGCCCTTTTTTTAATATCAATCGAAAAATACATCAAAACATAAGTGACCAAAAAGAGTTTTAAAATAAAAAATAAACATTTTTAATAAATTATGATACAGGGTAATTTGTAAAGATAATGGCTAAAATATATATATTTTATATACAACAAAGAAATAAATCATTTTCTTTAAAAATTGTTTCTTGTAAAATTAAATAGAAAAAATAATCTAAATGCATTCAATATACTTTGAAAAGTAAGCTTTCATTCAAAGATTGAATCAGAAGAAACATAAAGGCATACAAAATGAAAATACTATCCCCCAACTCACAAATAGAACTAGCAGTAGGGAAAAAAAAAAGGAGAAAACATCAAACATAAAAAAGGAATGTAAATAAATTAACAAATAAATTTATAAGATGTGATCAACAAACAGGAAAGATACTCTAGGAAATCTGGCTTTCAAGATATTTAAGAAAAAAAAAGTTAATGTCATCAAAATCTTATACTCCTATCTGCTCAATGAAGCTCAAAGAGGGAGAAAATTAAGCTATAAAATCTATAGTAATTAATGTTAAAGATGGGATATGTGAATAATCTCACCCTAACACAATAATAATTTAAATCATCTAAGAAAATTTTCTCTTCACTTCAATTTGCTCCTTTTCTCAAATTTGAAGCTCTTTACAAATTTTAAAAGAAAAACAAAATGAAAAATTTTATTTATCAGGATAAGCATTTTTTAAAAAGATAAATAATATTTAAAGATGGTAAAATTCAAAATGATGTTTCTGACTTTACTGTAAACTTGAAATCAATGCCTACTAAAGACAAAAAACTGACAACCAAAATTAACAACTATTTTGTCTTTCAAACTCATGTTTATGTTTTAATTGCTGTTAAGTAATTTGAATATGAATATGCTCTACTGTAGTATGGATGACTGGTTTCTAGTCTTTTAAAGAATGAGACCCTTATAATTATCAACAATTTTCAAAGATCCTCTCATGTGACATATGTATACTATATTAAGTAATATGAGTCTATAAAGCTTTATGAAATATCAAAAAGAATAGCATGTAAACTAGACACACACAAATGTACTTCTCTATAGACAGTAGCTGATCTGCCCATGATTTAAGGACTCCTTTCAAAACTCAATAACCCTTCAGAGGTATCAGAGTCACTGAGTAGGAACCACTAATTCAGAAGTCAGTTTAAAAAGGACATAACCCATTCATATTTGTTTGGTACTTCATAGTTTACAATAGGGTTTACACACCAACCCTGAAAGATAGACAAGGAAGGTATAAGAATTTTCATTTTACAAATAAGAAGATGGAAGTCTAGAGTGACTAAGGAAATTGGTGAAGGTTACACAGCTTAGTAAAGGAATTCCTATTAGATAGCAGGTGTTCTTATTACTAATTCAATGTTTTCATCTCTTACAACTTACTATTCATCTGGTCATGGAAGCATAAAGAAATAATTTTTATAAAATCATCCTAACAAACTTTAACCAACAATTCAGAGAGAGAAACAAATATATTTTGACTTATATCTTTTTGGACCATCGAAAACCTTGGCTACAATTCTACACAATAATCATTTTTAGGGTATTAAAGCAAAAAAAAAAAAAAAAAAACACAGTCAAAATGAGCCAAGATATGCTAAATAAATAAGCCTGCTTTAGAAAAGTGTTATAAACTAGGAAGATAACAAATTTCCAAATATTACAAAATGTTTAAGTCTTAATTTTTTTTAAACTTAAACTTTGTACTTGTCATTTCTAAAGACATTAATCTAATAAATCCAATTGTCTGGTGAATTTGTTAATGACCTTAACAAGATCAGGTAAGCGCTTTAAAATGCATTAACACAATTCATTAATTAGTTAAGAGGAAAAGTATTCCATTTTTAGAACATTAATAAGGTGATACGCAAAAGAATGTGGAAAATATTGACTGAAGGTTACTAGAAGAACTACAAACAAAAAGTCAAGAAATTGGAGATGAAACACGTTTTAAAGCATATTGTTCTAGATTTTAAAAGACGGTCATAATACTTTTTTAAGGTGTGATATTAAAATGATGTTTCTTTTCTCTGCCTCTTTCCAAAGAACCATAAAAAAGCAAATTAAAATAGTGATGAAATAAAACGCTCACAGGTTTGTATCTCAGTGCATCTCTGTAGGATCCAAACAAAGCAGCCTGTGCCCTAAGAAAGGCCCTAGCTACTCCATCACCCGTAGCTGTAGACTGCTTCTTCAGTTTATTTTTCAAGGCCGAGACCTGCATAACAGAGAGGAACAGTTAAATTAACACTTCAGAAATTGGTACAGCAAGGTACGAACCCAATCATCAGGCAAACCACAGTGTCTGCAGGTCAGCCAAAAATTCATCCTCCTCCCTGACAGCTTATCTTTTTAACTGCAGAGAGCACCTGCTGGTCTGTTAATTGAAAGGAAAGGAGGAAAGGATAGTACCGTGCTAATGCAAATTGGTTTATGCTCTCTTTTTTTTCCCAAGGCCTCTTGACATAAATAAGCTTTAATTATTTTACAGTAAACTGCTTGTGAGCCACTTTTCTGCAGATTTTTAGCAATTACAACATGTGTCTACTTGTTTTGAGATGAAGCTCGTTGGGTATCATTCATTTGTGCTATGTAAGGTTATTTGTTACAGGTCCTCCAGGATCAATTACTATTTAATTTTATTTTTAGAAGCCTCATATGCATATATAATTTTCCAGTCATTTGTTGAATAGTTTTTGTTATTAGATAAAAAGAGGGGAGAGAAGATAAAGTTATTGAGCCCATTCCATGAGTGCAGAATTTTATGCAAATACTATACATTGTCTCATTTAATCTTTACCATAGTCTTCTAAGAAAAGCATTCAGATCCCCAATAATAAATAAGGACACAGGGGCACAAAGATGAAGATAATTTGCCCTTACTATGCAGCTAGTAAGTGGCAAAGCTGTAATGTAAACTCTGTGTTCTGTCCAGCTTTTTTCCACTACCACATGCTGGGTTTGAGTTCAACGTCATTGTTTCATGAACCAGTAACAAGATTGAAATACTAATGTTTTTAATTCAAAGAAAAACCTATTATCTAGGAATCTGCATAATTTTAAGAGGCACTTAAATTTGTCATAATTTTTCACACATTTTCTGTCCTTTAGTTTCAAGTGCTATGTTATTTTAGAGAATCATATTATTTATGAACAGCCCTTAGTTAGGTGAATTTTTAATTGAGATCATACTCCTGATATAAACTCTTTATTTTTTAAGGGGAAGAAGATATAATACATTCCTATACATCCAATTCACTTCACCAATTCTTTTAACACAAGAAAACCCCACAGTCAACACACTTAAAAATATTGATTCCCATATACATTCCTTGTCAATGCTTAAAACAGAAACATGTGAAGTTGTGTAACAATTCTGTTTTCTTAAGAAAAAAAAAACAAAACTGGTGAGACAAATTCTGGTTAGATTGCTCCCTTACTAGAGCATGTTCTTATCCTTATCAGATAACAAAATAACCTCACTTCTCCTTTACATACGCATGCAAGAAGGAATATTTTTATTTCTTTATGCAAGTAGTCCTGACTACTCTTGTAGATGATGATTGTAATTGAAGTGTCAACCTAATTAACAACTAAACTTTGAATAATGCTAATGAGAAATGAACGCAACATCAGAGGAAAGACCAGCTCTACAGGTGATAAACCTTCACAGTAGTGACATTTTCCAGTGTAAAGTCACAGTTACTGTGATCTGATCAAAGAAACAGACCCCCATTGGGTCCAATTATAACCACAGTTTTGAAAAAATTATTGAGTTATGATGTTCATAATCTATGCAGAAAGGCCTTTGCAGTATAGGTCTTCTCCCCATAGCTGTGATCTTTTCAATTTATATCCAAGCTCCACAGATTCAGATAAAAGTTTAAAGCCTAATTCATTTAGCCCACAAAGTGCATAAACCAGGATTCATTTAAGAGGGAGTTTTTATTATTAAAATCTAACCTCAATAAATGCACATTTTTAGGTAATCCACATATTCAAACAAAAATACACTTGAAGGCTACAAAAATAAATCTTCTGATTAATGCCGTTTATTCTGAAATTTGTAATAATGTTATTTTTTTTAAGTTTCAAGTGCTTTTCAAAAACCAAAACAATGAGAATGAATATCAATACATGTATTTAATTATTGCCCCCCCATAAAAAGGATTATATTGGAAGGAATGGGATTCCATCTTTCAAAGTAGTGTAAAAAGTAAGTGGTTGGGGATTTTTTTTTTTTTTTTTTTTACATTAGAAAATAAAAAACCTAAAAAAGTCACACCTTGAATCTTGCAAAAGAAAATTCCTCAAAGTATACTTTTATAAAACACAAAATTGACAATTCGGCTATCCACAAAGCAAGGACACAGGATTCTAAGGACAATCATAGCACACATGCTCACAGAGAACGGAGGCAAGTCAGACCACTCCTTGGCCTTTATTACACCAAATACTTGACTGCATAACCGCTGCTTGAGTTATCCAGGAGTATTAACCACACCGCCACAAGCCCTTCCTAACCAAATAATAGATACGAGGCCTTCGCTTCCAAAATTAGTAGTCAATGATAGTTCCTGAGCTCCCTGTGAATATACAGAAAATAGGAAAGAAAAAGAAAATACGTGATCTAGAGCTGTGTTACCCAATAAGGTAGCCATTAGCTACAAAAGCACTTGAACTGTAACTCATCCAAACTGAGATTTGCTCTAAGTGTAAAACAGACATTGTAATTGGAAGACTTAGTACAAAAAAAATTTCATTAATAATTTTTATCTTATTACCTTTTGAAACAATATTTTAAATATAGGGTTAAATAAATCATATCATTAAAATTAATTTCACATATTTCTTCTAACTTTTTAACGTGGCTACTAGAAAACTTGAAATGACCTATGTGGCAAAACATAGTATTTCTATTGGGCAGGGCTATTCTACATGAGCATACTATCTAATTTCATACAGACAGGTGAGACTAAAAATTGCCTAGCAAGAAATCTGGTCACATTTTTCCTTAGCCTATTTCTACACTATTTCAGCTTTTGCAGACTACACAAGTTTCTCCTTGACCTATTCTAGTGGGCTTTCACTGTCAGTAGGTCTGAGGTTGTTCCTGTCCTTGAAAGACCAGAAGAGCAGCGGAGTTAAGCATTCCTATATGCACAAATGAATACTCAAAAATAGTCTGTAAAAATGAAATTGTCTTTAAAAATCAGTTTTAGATATAAGAATATTAATCTAATATAAAATAATTGTGTCAACCTTGCTGTTTCCCTGGCCTTTAGATCACTGAAGTAAATTATCACCAGTTACCATTGCCCTTTGCAGTTTTTATCTATGAAAACAATAGTGTCTCTTTTGCACTTTTTCAATACCTAGTCTGGGAAATAGAATTTTCTGCTTTAATTTACGAACTTCTAAGTTTAGTTATGAAATAAGTGTATATCTTCCCATGAAATCCTAAAACTTATAGTCACATATAACTGAATTCAGAAACGCATTCAGATGCTTAGTCATACGTCTGTTATAACACAATCCTATTTATACTAAAAAAGTATCAATTGTTTTTTTATTCTTGAGAAAGTAAACTAGCCTCAACCTCTAATGGCTAAATATTACTTCAAAAAAAAAGTTAAACAGTGAAAAGAAACTTCAGAAATAAATATCATTTCATTGTTCTTATCAAATGTTTAAATTCCTTTCATACAATGATAATTTAGGCCTCTAAACAGCCATCCGCGGAAGGAATTATAACCTATATTTTAGCACTGTGGGAGTTCACTGCAGCATGAATCTATTATCACCAATTCTCCACTTTTAGCCTCTTAGCTTACTATGAACAAAAGGAGGGAATTACATAAGTAAACATAACAAAAGGGTATAAATTAAAAGGGTGCAAGCCATGTGCACAGAGTCTGAGTAAGGAAGTAACTATGCCAACCAGGAGTAAGTCAGGAAGTGAGAGTATATAAAGGAGCTGAGTTTTTCAGAGAAGTGAAAGATTTTTGTCTTACCTGACTTCTACATGTGTCTTTGCAGTGAAAATAAATTAACTGCTACACCTAGAAACTTTAATTTTACTTTTTAGGATCACAAAGAGAAAATCAGCATAAGGAGAGAAAATAAAAAGTCAGGTTTCAGAAATAATATTTACATAACCTGCACAACCTATAACACCCCTATGATGTTTTTAAATATCTCCTTTCATGTAACTAAACTGTACTTTGGAGACGATGTACATTCAGAAAAGTTAAAGTTTCAAATAATCATCTACTTTAGAACAAAGTCATGAAGTTAAAACCTTTTATTCTCTCATGAAATGTATTATGGCTATCATATGAATTGGTTATTAAATCCCTACATTTCTTTAACCTTTCTAATGTTCAGGTTTTTTTAAGAAACAAAATTAACACTTCCCTCCTAATACAATTTTCTAACAAGCCTGTATTTGAGGATTAAAACAGTAACCTTTAATATTTATTAAATGAAAAGCATATGACACACTTGCCTACAGGGGGTATCGTTACATTGCTTCTTTGTATGCTTAAATTGCCTAGCAAACCCTAACTAATATGGCAGCGTGTACAGCTATTTTTCTTTCAGAGGCATTTTAAAATTAAGGCAACCAAAAGTGTTCTCCTCCTTACCTCAAGCTCAATGTCATGCCTGTGTCACTTCAATTCATCCAGTTGCTCAAACAGGAACATTGTAGGTTCTCCTTGACAATTCACCCTTTGTCATCCCCCATATGCAAAAGATTGCCAAGCCCTGCCAGTTCTACCTCTGATACAGGTTTCAAATCTGTCCACTTTTCTCTAAATCCCTGCCGTTAATTATCAAGTTCAAGTAACTACCATCTTTTATCTCAACTACTGAAAACGGTCTCCTATCTGATCTTCCTGCTTTATTTCTTATACCCAGGAATCTTCAGGACCCAGTATCCACGACGATATTTTTTTAACTCAAAGTGGATCACACTATTCCTCTGCTAAAAATCTTCACTAAATTTCCAATAAATTCCAAAGGTCTTTAGCAAGGACGACGGGTGTTTTGCGATCACCCCGCCTCTCTCGACAGCCTACCGTTGCAGAGCTCTCTCCTGTCCACCTCGCTAGCGCTATGTTGGCCTTCTCTCCATTGCTTGAATTCGCCGACCTCTTTCCTGTAGCAGAAACTCGGTACGTGCTCCTCCTCCTCCTCCCACTTTGCTTGGCTTACTTGTGCTCATCATTTAGGCCACTTCTGCAGAGAGACATTCCCGATACACTGAGCACCATGGCTGGACCACAAAAGGCTGGCCTGAGTTTGCTGACTGCTGAGAATGGCATCTCGGCTTGGCTAAAATTATTTTCTCTTCAGCTTACTTGTAGCGAAAAGGGTTATCAGTCCAACAACACCCATCCTCCCCTTCTTTGGTAATAGAAATCCTAAGTTTTGACTGATGCATACTTTTACTTAGCTAGGATAACCCTGCTGTTCCCCATCACTTCTTGTGACTTGGTATGGCCATATGGCTGGGTATCAAATGGAATGCGATGTGAGGAATGTGACACTTTCAGACTATGACCCTAAAAGGATAGAAGGAACTTTCCCTGGATTCCCCCATTTCTTCTGTGGCAAAGTAGACATAGAGTAGTAGGACAGCTACCTTAAACCTGGAGATGGATGCTAAGTGTTGGGAATGGCATAGTTGCCCCACAGCGCTGGACAACTTACTTCTTAATTGTTATACAGTGGAGAAATCAGTTTCTATTTTGATTTAAGAGTGAATGTTTAGGTCTCTCTGTCACAGCAGTTTAGCCTGTACCCTAATTAATATACTACCTAAAGGGGAAACAAACAGTTTAAAGGACATATGAGAGATACAAAATAAGAATATAAACCAAGCTCCTGACTGTTTCCATAGTTTCTCATACTGGTGTAGCACCTGAAATCTAATCCTCAATGCAACTGGCACAGCATCAGGTTCCCGCCAGGCCATAAGAAAAAAATAAGTCACAGGCTCGCAGCCTTTACTATTATGCTCCAGCAGAAGAACACTTGAGTTCTCAAGAGTCTACGCACTAGCATGTAAGACAATTCCTTGCTGCACCACAGAAGCACAGCTTCTTTTTTTCCCCTTGCATCAATGAACCTAGAACAGCTACAACCTGCCTGTGTGCCCCCGTTATTGTCTGCCACTGTACCCTGTTCCTTTTATTCATAACATTTGTCTCAATTTGTAATACTAGACGAGTGTTTGTAAACACAATGTAAGCTCCATAAATCAGGGAATCTAGTTTACTCGATCAGAATATCTGTGATGGAGCCCAGGAATATAATTAATTTAAAAGTTCACCAGGTCAATGTTATATCAGCAAGATTTAGGAACCACTGTTGTGACAGTGCTCACAATATTACATGCAAAAAATTTTCTCTAATATGAAAAAGTCAAGGATTTTAAAGGACTAGAAAAAAATCAGAAATCATTTTAAAAGCAGAAAATCAAGATTTACCTTATTTTTTAAAAAAAATATGTATTAGCAGTAAGAAGAGAGAAGCATGCTATTAAGATAATACAGCAGGGGAAAAAAGACATTAGAAGAAAGACTGGGTAATTTTCTTGAAAATGAAAAGCCATGAGAAAGCCAAGAAACTCATAAGCACTTAAAATCCCTACAAGTAACAAACTATAAATCAACTTTAGAATGGCAAAAGTACAGAGACATAAAGAGGGGGATTACTAAAGCATGGATCATTGCGGTAGGAGAGACAGATTTCTCTAATTCACTTGAGAGAAAACAACAAATATCTTATAAATGTTTGGAATAACAGTTAAGATTTTGGGTTTTGTTGTTTTGCTTTGTTTTGTTTTTGCATTTAAGGTTTATATTTTAAAAACAACAATGAAGAAAACAGTAGAGAAAATAGCAAAATTTATAGTAGTTTACCTACAAACAAACAAAAAAACTATTCTGTTAATAGTCACATCTCTGAAAATAACTATTTAAAAGAACAGTGCATTTCCACGGACATTCAGATTACTGTACAGAGGCACAATGATTGCAATCATAATAGGGTCTCCTTTTCCAGAGACAGTAAATAAAAGGTTGCACTCATTGTCAAAAAAGTATATTTTAAATATGCTTCAAGATTCTTATTTTCATTATTACAAAAATCAAATGAAAGTATCTTTATAAAATGTTCTAGGAGGCAACTGTAAACAGGGAGTTTAAAAGCAAAGTTCTATTACAAAAAGAAAAATAAGCTCAATTACATATCCCTTCTGATCATTTATCGAATGACTACTATTTACGCAGCACTGTACCACGGCCATGTGGTGGGGGCAACACAAAACTAGATGCCTGAATTTTAACAGCTGGACATTGAGAGAGTGAACATGACTATATTCTCCAGGGGCAAACTGAAAGAAATGTGTCTCCTGAAGTCTACTCTACGAACTAAATAAAACGTTCTCCAAATTACTCTAGAAGCTCAATGAAATTGTGTTATCTTTCTAACCTGGCCACCCTAGAAATATGCTAGGAACTTCACTTACCATTAAATACTATAAGGATTATAACACAGCTGTGGCAAACCTGGAACTAATATAATATTCTCTGGGGCCTTTTTTTCCCCTTTATAACATATATTACGACAATTTAACATGTTAAACTTTCATGTTAGATTAGAGAAAATATTCAATGAATTAAACATTTCTATTGACAAGTTGCATGGTTGTAAGAGTGTAATTTTTTATATACTTTTTTATATTTTAAAAAGTTGATTTAAAATTTTTCCAAAGAAGCCAGTTCTTTCCCAAACTTATTCCCAAATTAATAAACTCATGAGAATGTAGACATCCAAAAATCTTTAAAGTCAGGGTTTTAGGGGTTTTCTACACTTATTTAGGCTTTTAATGATTTTTGGTGATTCAGAGCATTTTGTGTCTTTCCTTTTTATATCACAATAAAATCATTAACATATTCTTAATATGATACTTGAAAACTTCACTATAACATGCACAGTATTTTAGGTAACATCATTTTACAATAAAGTCTTTTCAATGTCTTAGTAATTAATCATACTTCCCACCAAATATAGCTATCCTATAAGATAACTGTTGTCTACAGTGAATTGTACAGTAACTCTTAAATGCACCATATTTTCTACACACGCTCACAGCAGAAAATAGAAAATGATTTTCCAATAGTATTACATACATAATAAAATTTTTAAATCAGTGCTGAAAATCCTAACTTAAATCAAATAGATCATATTGATATTTCTTTAACAGATCAGAATAGTGAACAAGCTTCTATATTAAATTTTAAATGAGTTACTCATTATATTGAATATCACATTTACATGAGAGGGATTATGGTCTAGCGTTTGGGGCACAGGTCTCAGAATCAACCCACATGAACTAAAGTTCTACGTACACATTGAACAGTATTCTTTCTGTGCCTTGATTTTCTTATGAAGTAGGAATAAGCATATTGACCTATCTCAGAGTATATTATTTTTTTTAATCTAATGGGTTAAAATTATTTAAAGACAGTTACGCAATATAGGTCAAAATTCACTTGCCTGTTGTAATGAGTACTCTAACGCATGTAACTTCTTCAGATGTCAATTATAACCTGCTTTTATCTAGAGGAGTTAGTTTATAATTGTTTAACTTAATATTCAAATAAGGATAGATTTCTTAAATCTTACTATAATTCTGATTATTAGCTTAATTTTGCAATAAATGGGTTACCCTATTTTGAAATAGTAACAATTCTCCTAATTACTTTAAAAAATGTTCATGATGATAGAAACTAAAGTGAGCAGTAATGCCTCAGAAATACAACATTTGAAATTATTATGTAGTTAAACTAAATTTGTGCATATATTTGGAATGGGAGGTTTCAATTGTGTATTTTCTTAAATTAAAATGAACTCATTAGAGTTTCAAATGTTGTATTTAGTACAACTGATTCTGTATTCCCAGCCTCGTAAACATACCACAATAAAACTAACTTTGACTAATACTGTTAGTTAGTCCCCAAATTTACCTCTTTTATTTCCAAACAAACTACGTATGTTTGAAGGTGTCTATATGGCAGAGCCACTAGAAAAATAAGTCATAATATATTCACAGACAAAAACTAAAAAAGAGTATTTTAATGGATCTAATGCCTTTAAAAGTTATCCCATGTAATAATCAATATCGTTAAAATCACTCCCAATAAAATATTTGTTTTTTTCTTTTAATGATCCAAATCTATAGTGAAATGATGAAATAGAAAAACAAGTGTTCTTGTCAGAAGACAGGAAGAGAGTTGTTCCCCCTCCCTTAAGGAAAACAAAGGATTCCTGAAAGCTTTGCCCTGATTTATTTTTCCAATTTTAAATACCTTAAGAGTAGCGGAACTGCTACTGGCATGGTAGTATTTCTAACAGTCAATAAATCTAAAATATTATGTGTGAATATTGGAATGAAGCCATTAAGAAGATTACAGCATGCAACACAGCAGAGGGTCCACAGGAAAAAAGAACTAGTAATTCAGGACAACTGTGACCACTGACCTCTGAACAGCCAAGACCACTGGTCAATGTGACACAATAATAGAGTGCACATGCATAGAAAGTCATCTAGCCTGTAAGTATAATTTAAGTGCTTTGGTGAATGATTTTAAAAGGCCCCCCATTTAAATCTCAGTTAACTTATTAAACAATCAAACAATACCAAAAGTAACATTTTTTCAGGCTTCAAGTATATTTTATTAATTCAAATCAAAGAAAAAACATTCAGTAAGATCATTTGTGATTTTAACATGTCTTTTTAAAACATTTACAATTGTAAAACTGTGATGAGATACTTCATCATATTTCTTCCAGAACTATAAGATATTGCTTTGGAAAACTGATGAAAAAGTTAAATTTATTAGAGATGGGTTAAACAATCACTTAAAATATTTTTAGAAAATTACTATTACTTCAAAACATCTCATACTTTCAGTAAATGGTCCTTGCTCCATCTCAAAACTATTTTGACTTGTCCATTCTTCAAATTTGTCAGCTAAGTCTGTGGCCCTTCATTTCAAGCATATATTTAATCAATTTACACCACCATGCAGTGTTCCTTCTTATTTATATATTTTTAAATATTTCAGTTATGTTTAGTTGTACTGTTGCTTATAAGGAAACTACAAGATGGCTCCTTCTGTCATTTTATTTAGACTTTACATTTGTAAATATTATTTAACTTCCCCATACATTTAAATAAATGTTTTAATTACCAAACTGATTCTACTAGAAAAGTAGTACTTCTCAATTAAAAAGGAATCGCTCATCAAAAATTAAATTTTAAAGTTGTTTTTCTCAAAGAATCATCTATCACTGAAGTAGATCATAAAACTTTTAATATCATATACAGAAAAGCTGAATTTCTTTCTCATTCTTCTTCCTTTTTTTTAATAAACAATCCTTTTTCCTTAGGGCATTAACACTAGGAAATACATGCACATAAGGAAAACATTCATAAAAGTTGAGATTCTATTTTCTTAATTATTTCTCTATCCAGTGAATAACACTTTGATAGATTTCTAAATGAATTACTCTAATCATTTCTAGCAATTTCTGCGAAATTTTATAATGAGGCGATCTAGTTATAATGAGCTAAAAAGTTAATGTAATTTTTCACTGGCCTAGGTTTGAATTTGTTCACACATAGCATAAATTTTAGTATAGTAAGATAAAGCAGTTCAATTTTAATGTGCTTCAAGGTCAGCAAGTATTTTAGGTTATTTATGGGCATAAATGACCTGATTTTTACTTTAAAACCATATTTTTCCGGGGCTGGCCAGTGAGCTCAGTTGGTTAGAACAGTGTTATAACACCAAGGTCAAGGATTCGGATCCCCATAATGGCCAGCCACCAAAAAAAAAAACCCCAAAACAACAATAAAACCATATTTTTTACTATCACTAGTCATAAGAAGAATCAAAGCTAGTATTACTGTATTTTTTGAGTTTGGATTTTTAAATTCACTTTTTCACACTCCTTAATAATGGATTTCATATTATTGAAAAATATATTCTGAAGGGGTTTTTATTCGCAAATTTTAATATCCTTGAAAAGAATGAATACTTTGATTTTTTTTAAATAGGAGTTATTTAAATTTAGAACTCTGTTATAAAGATATTTTTAGACAGCCATTAAAATATATACAGAAACAGTACTAATTTTCATTTTTGCCCTGTACTAAAGAATACAAAGGCCAAAAAATGTTCTTTTGGAGACTATTTAGCATGAAATACAGAATATGTCCCATTATAAGCTGCAGACACACACTCACACACACACACACACACACCCTCTGCAAGATCAAAGACCAGAAGAGAACTGGCACTTAATTTATCAGCCTTTACAGACAAAAGACAGTTTTCGTCATTTCAAAAGGATCAGATGTCTTTTATGACAAACTGGGTTTGCAGTTTAATTTACAAATAGAATTCTAAGTAAGCAGTCTTTGCTCTGCCAAAGCAAATGACAAACAGTGTAGGTTTTCATTCTTGTGGCCCTCAGCAGGATAGAAGAGATTAAAATAAAACTGAAATAATTTAGAGAAAACAAATAAATGTTTCAGAAAGTTGAGGGAGATCAAAGACAGAATTTTCTGACCCCAACTGTACAAGCATTTCTTATTATATTGACCAGTAACATCAGATCATTAATTAAAAGGAAAAGCGCTGGCAGGTGGCAGGAAAGCAAAAGCCGGTAATTGGCCCCCTTCTTCTTCTTGCCTTCAAAAACTCTCTCATTCTTTTGCAAGACATGCCACTAGGCAGACAGAAATGCCTACTTTGTAACATAATGATTAAGATGAGATGAAGAGCCTTACATTTAAAGCAACTCTGCCTAATGAATGCATCTAGCTTTTTAATTATGATCCTACTTTTACAATAAGGAATATGATGTTTCATTCAACATCCCAAAAGGTAAAAATATTAAAAATAGAATCTACATTGATAGCTCTCACACCCCAGCATACACCCAACCCTTTTATTTCAGATAGAAAAAGTGGGGAAAATAACTGTTACTAATTCAAAGGTTCAGGATAAATATATATATATGTTCACCACAAAATATCCTTCAGACTTACCACATCACTTGGTACGTTGCTCAAGTCATTAAATGGTGATTCTAAAGTGTTTGTGTCAACGTTTAACATAACCACATCTTCCAATGATTTGTTTTTCACTCTCTGTTTAAAAAACACAATTATGATTAAAAACCTTTGTACATTTTCCTTACAAATCTATGATGAGCTTGCAAACATGGAAAAATACTATTTTAATGCACAGGCTAGGGAAAAGAAAAAAGAAAAATCCTATATTATAAAAGAACATAACTTTAGTTTCTGAGAACGGAAGTTTGATTACAATCCATTCAAAAAGACTCAGTAAAAACGCTTAAAATAGAATAAGTATTCATCTAATACTGAATATAATTCAACTAACAAAGATCACAACAAAAACTTATTTTAAAATAGGCACAGTTCCATCAAACTGTAATAACTTATATCAAAATTTGTCAATTGAAGTTCAATCCCATGATGCAGGAGTTTGTGGCCAGCTGTATACCCATCTTTAGCATAAATCATATTGTAGGGATAACACAAACCATAACTATGACTATAGCATTAAACTACATTTTAAGTTAATAAATATTTTCTCTATATTTCCATACCAATAGGTATACATTGATGATAAGAACTTCAACTTAAATAACAGAAAACAACAGAGAGGACAGTAAAAGTAAATATTGTTAGAAGCATTTCTCACGTGAATTTCAGTATAAAGAATCAAATTGAACAGCCTATCAAATTGACTATCTTGACTTATTTACTCATAAGCTTAGTCAAAATAATCAAATTATCTAAATATGTTCACAAGTTATAGTATGAGGGGGTCTTCAAAAACTTCATGGTAATATCTGTATTATCTTTTAATTCTATTTTTCCATGAACTTTTTGAAGTAGCTTGATAAATATGATTTTATCAGATTTTTCAGCCTTAAATAAAGGAAATATTTATGGCTTATTTTTCATATTTAAACCAATATGTATACTCAAACAAATCTTATAATTCTATAGCAAATAGTATTATTTCTCAGTGATAAGGTGCTCCTTAATGAAATACATTCACGAATTCAGAATTTCATAAATGTATAGGTCCAAATAGCAATAGGGCAATAATTAACTTCAGTACAGTAATTTTAAAAGTGACATTCTACAAAAATAGTTATTTTTGAAAATTGTTTAAATACCTTACATTTTAAATTGGCCAAACCATTTATTTTAGGTTGGTTATAACTGAAATTTCTCTTAGCCACTTAGCATTTCCAATCTTTGAATATTAGGTAGAATGTTAAATTTGCTAGGGAGATGGGAGTATTGGCTAGAGCGTTTCTATGTGTTAAAGCTATAAGGTCCCTGTACAGTGTGGATTCTCAGGGGGACACTTGATTCTAAAAACCTGTCTTGTAAAAGACGTTAAAATTATTAAAAAGATGGCCATTTTTAAGACTACCAGAGAATTACTTACAGTGATATTATTGATAATACTGCAAAAACATTTATAAATACATTCATTTCTTTTCCTTTCCATGCATATACATATATGTAAAAAAGGTTGAGATACATAAATACGTTATTTTAAATACATAAATGTTGTTACAATAGTAACCTATTTTATAAGCAAAAATATGTTTATATTGATGGCATTTATATGGAAAATGTATGTCAAAATTTTGATTTCCATTTCATTTTTAGTTGTCCTGATTACAGAAACTGTAAAGATACTCCAAACACCTGATGTATTTTTTAAGGGATGAAGAGTTAATCTAAACAGACTAGGACAGTGCTTATGTGACCCCAAAATGTTTTGTGATGACACTGACACTAAACTCTAAAGGAAATTTGGTTAATAGGACATCTGCCCTTTTTAAAAAATTGCTCTTAGTTTTAAAAAGTCTGATAATAGCTAAATATTGGATTTTGTTCAAGGGACCACTCAATAAGAATAGAAGAATGTATACATTTGAAATCAATAAATCAGAGCCCCTAAAATAAGAACAATTCTATATAAACAAAAAAGGAAAAAACAGTATGTAATTTAAATTTTTTAAAAGAAAATTTGGATAATTATCAGTATTTTATCTATTTTTTCTATCCAAATCAGGCTTCACCTATTTTTTTCTAAATAGGCGTGGAAAATCACACAGCATATAAATGGTATCTCTTTTTTATGTCATAAAATTATGAGATACAAAATTAAGAGTAAAAAAAGTTTTCAAATTTGCCATTTTCTTCAAAAATAAGAAAATAATACTGAACGTAGACTGAAAAGCTTATTAAGAACAATAGTAAGGTGTTAAAGTTAGTAACACATTTTCATTTAACTCTTGTATACAATGTGGCTACAAACGTACATTACGCACATTAATGCAAAGAAATGACACAATGGCAGCAAGCACATGATCTTACAAAACTGTGTCAACATTTTATTTAGAGTCCTCAGTAGCTCAAAACAAATAAGATAAACCTTGCATTTGTATCTTCCAGTAATTTATTCCTCATCACCTAAAGCCTTAGTCTGCTTAGACTTTATCCCTAAAATCTAGTTTTTATGGAGAACAAAATGTCTTTATCCTTTATTTTAGAAGCAAATTTATATTTTAAAAATTGATGTTTAGCCATCTTTTACTCACAATTACATAAAAAAATGAAAAGAAAGATTTTAAAGAACATTAATTTTATGTCTTTGAACAACTATGCTTAGAAGTTTTTATAGAAGTGATAAAATGTGTTGAACTGTCTAGACCAAGAGAGAGAATAAGAAACTATTTTGATCCTTCCTAAAAATAAATAAATAAAGGTTGTAATTGCCAAACAAAATGCAAAAAATTACTCAGCTCAGTCTCATACATTACATACGTAAGTAGCTATATCTGTATTTCAGTTACACTATTTTTATAAGACAGAAAAGCAGAGAAGATAGAAATTTTGTTGAAAAAAATCTGGCTAATAATGACGTAATAAGACTGGAACTGCAGGATGAATATCATCTTACAATAGATTAAGAAGGAGGTTACTAAATGGTACCCAACCGGTTCAAAAAAAGTCCTGAAGTTCCTAGTATACCTTCCCATTCACCATTTAATCAAGTAAACCAAATAAAGCTCACTATTAAGGCACTTGGATAATTACAGTGTATAAAAAGTACAGAGATTTCAGCAAATCTAATCATGGTTCTAAATATTTTCATTTAAAATAGGAGCCAATTAAAAGTTAGAATGTACCATTTCTCCAAGACAAAAATTTTAAGGAGTAAGTAATTCTTAAATTTGCTGCTTAAAAATAGTAGTGATTTTCTCTGTAAGTGTCCAATAAATATATGATAAATTTGATTAAATATGTAAAATATGTACCCCTTTCATAGTATTTTGGAAAAACCAAATCATTTGTTTTAAAAGTTGATGTAGAATCATTCCACAAAATAAATAATATAACATCAACAGGTACCATCAACAACTTTAAATATTTTTCAGCTCTATAAATGAATACATTGTAAAAATACATATTTTACTAGATACATTAAATAAGGAGAGACTTGTATACTAACAAAAAAATCAAATTTGATGACTCTTTTTAGAAAAGAATCTAACCATGGTTAGATTTTGTATAAAGTCAAACAACTGATGGATAAAATGATAGTCATATATTCCATGATGTAATACCAGATTAAATACCTATTCATTCATGTTTTAGTTAATATAATTTGTCCTTTTACTGCAATTACCTTGGGATGTAAGAACAAGTTTTCTAAAAATGAATAAGATATAAGGAGCCATAAAGCTATCCAGCCCAGACTTCAGTATTAAAAACAAACCTAATAAATAAATTCATTGAAATGTATTCTTTATTAATGGCGAAGCAAATAAAAAATGTTGCCCTAGCATTCTGCGAAAAGAAAAACATGCCCAAAGCTAAAGCACAGATAGAATTCTATAATCCAGGCCTTGTATAGGGGCATAACTCCTAATATGAACCTCAGTAGTTGTAAAACATATCAACAGAATCTTCTTTAATCAAAGTAAGGACTGATGGTGTATACAGTCACAAGAACTAATACGAAAACCGAATCTAACTCATTTAGGTTGCTCATTAGAAACTGGGTTAAAATGCAATCTGCACAACCAGTAAAAGAGAAGTTTATTTGAATAAAACTGAAATTATCCAGCATAATGATGCCACTAAACTAACACAAGTCTTTTGTTTTAATCCAAGCCTTTTGTTAACTTTTTTAGATGCTAATCTAACAAGAAGTCCTCTCTGGAAGTCTTACTGACTTCAAGTTCAAGGTGATTAACCACAGGAATAATTTAAGTGACAAAAATCATTTTGGAATGATGTGGTCACACTGGGAAACAAATTACTAAATTTTACATCCCCAACAGGACTGACAATTAAAACTTAAAAAAAAAAAAAGCTATATTCTAATTTATTTAAAAGTTCCTGATAAGTATGTTAAAACCACATTTTGAAAAAGCATACCGATAAAATGGTACATAATGAAGTTTGTAAAATAAAAGTGTTTCATTTTATGACTCCTAAGTATGTAAATTTTGACTTCCAAAATATAGACCTGAAAAAGAGATAGAAAAAATATTAAGCTGCCATAAAGAAAGTGGTTCATCAAGGACTAACGGTCTTAGAATTTAAAACTTACCATATGATGTCTACCAAGTAAAACCTATTTTCATGGGTTGCATGCCATTGAAAATGGCCTTTAAGTATACTAATTTAAATGAAATTATTTCAATGATACCTTTTTTAAATTATCATTTAATTATACTCTGAATATAAAACTAATCTCTGTAGTATTCAATTGATATTCCCTCACAACAAAACAGTTTTAACTATTATTTTTATGAGTTAATTTTATCACTATCTCAGGTCTAAAAGATACTCACCTCTATGAGGCTGGAGTGTATTCCAATCAGGTATGGCATTGGGGCACTAAATTAAAAATATATATGTATAGATTCACATAGTTCATTAAAACTGAAACAACAATATAAGTAATTCAGAATGTTTAAAAAATTAAATTTATTAAATGTTCAGTTCCAGCATAGCACATTATAGATATTCAAAATTATTCAATATATAAAACTCAAATTTAATCTTTGAAGCCAAGTGGCCATTAATATATTTAAAATAAGGTTGGTTTATATAAAAATCACAAAGTCATTTTTCATTAGATCAAGAGTTGTAATGCCTAAAAAACTTTTTTTTAATTTAAGAAGAATATCAGGGTCTAGGCCATAGTCTGAATTGAATCTTTTCCATAAACCTCATAGCAAATATATCCTAAATAATCATCAAGTTTATTTACATATCTTTTGCACATCTTTTCATATTCAATTAAATTCTTATTTCTATGATTTTCTTAATATATCTTCATTGCTTTATGCCTACTATGTCACCAAATATTTATTGAGCCAGTCAATGAGTCAGCAAATATTTACTGAGACATATCGTGCGCAGGCACTGTTCTGAAATGGGAGGTGCAAAAGTGAACAAGTTCTTCCCCTACTGTGCTATTTTTCACCTCATGGACCTTGTCTTGAATTTTACAAATTCAGATTTATCCCACTTTTACTTTTATTAATAAAATAATTTTAATAGTGTAAAAATACTCAAATATGGGTAAAAATGATCGTGAATTAGTTAATTCAATACATGATATTTGGAGTATACCATGTGGCCAGGTCTTGGAATAGGGGCTTGGGAACATTAATAAACAATAAAGACGGAATATATTCCTTGTGGAACTTATACTCTAACAGAGAATATAGACATTAAACAATTTTTAATATGTAAAATCAAAATCACTAGCAATTTCAGAAATATTTCTCATGAAGTACAAGAAGGAAATTATTCAACTCAACATTTCAAAACTATTATCTGACAGGAAAACAGGAGAAGAGACAGATGTTTACAAAGG
This sequence comes from Cynocephalus volans, assembly GCF_027409185.1. Taxonomy (NCBI): domain Eukaryota; kingdom Metazoa; phylum Chordata; class Mammalia; order Dermoptera; family Cynocephalidae; genus Cynocephalus; species Cynocephalus volans. The sequence continues at coordinate 128,406,319 of NC_084470.1, read as the reverse complement.
TGAATAAACAGCTATTTAAAAATAAAACATTTTTTGGCAACTCTTATCTTTGTGCTTTATTAATGCAAACCTTTTCTGTTAACATAAACAGATAATACTGTTTCTCAAAGGATTTGCAACATTTTCTAAACATCACTGTCATTATTAGAACAGCGCTGTCCAAACCCTACATATTCACTCTGCTATTAAGAACCAGTAATAGATAAAATAGGGACCTTGACAGACCCAGAGATTTCAAAGCAACCTCAAACAGTTCCAAATTTATTTAAAGATGGCTAAATAGTAACTTATATATTCAGAATTCACAAAAGAATATTAAAGTTCTTATTTTGCTCCTTATTAGCCCATACATTCTAGTTCATTACTTCTTATTGTACTAGATTCTAATTACCAGTTGTCTTTGCCTTTTGTAGCTTTGTTCCTTTTTTTTTTTTTTTTCTTTTTAACTTATATGCAACGGACCATCTGGAATTGATCTGATATTCTGGATACTTCATTTGACTGAAAGTCGAGAACTATTTATTGGCCTTGATATCCTTAAGACCTAACAGATTTTCTGTCTTCAAAAGGAAACGGGGGAGACAAATGTGGACTGTTCCACTTTAGCTTAAATAAGGGAAGGCCAGTTACTTCCCTAGTTCAAATTTTCATGCCTGGAATTCCTTCTGGGACTCCAAAGAAGACATAAAATGCACATCATTAACTATTCTGGGCTTCCACAACCCGGTTAGTCAACTTTCACAAAACAAGCTAGGTAACTTCCACGATATTAAATATGTCGAGCCCTCCCAATATCCAAAATAGTATAAAGTCACTGCAAATTTCCAATTTGCCCCAGGTTAGGCTATTCTATCCACAAGATTTAAAATAAAGAAAAGTCTCTCAAATTTCTAAGCACATTTTAACAAAAGTGTGTTAATCAAAATATTTAAATTAAGCCTTCTAAAAATAATAATTTTTATGTCCATTTTACAGATGTTGGAGGAATATTCAGTGGATCAGTATCACAAAATAAGGGCCAAAACTGCTAAATAACCTATTGAAATCCTAAGAAATACATCTAGAAAAACACTTTTAAAACTTTATGAAAGCTACTTATCTTTTGTAAACAATAAATGTACAGAAATTGTTAAGCTAGAACAAAAAACTTCAATCAAAGTTCTTATGCAGAACTTAAAAGTAACTTGCAACTTTTTTTTATGGCATCACTGGGTATCTCTGCATGTTTTTTTCACACTAATTTCTAACAAAATCCAAAGCATACAGGTATTAGAACTACAAATATTATTAACCTAGAGCATAATTTCCTAAAATAATTATAATGCTTTGTAGAATATAGAGTTAATTAAATACTTGTTTCTTTCTCATGAAAACTGGATTGTGTACATCCTAATATGAAATCAGCTAAATCTCATGATAAGTAATTTTGCAACCCTAGCTGAAATTTCCTAATTAGATTAGGGTGTTAATAAGTCAGGAAGAGATCCTTGGCAAAACAGATGTTTTACCATCCATGTGCAAAACTGTCCTAGATCTTTCCGTCAATGAAATTATTTTGCAAATATAAGATACAGAAGGCTCTATTATGACTGTCGCTTCTTCTAGGTAGCAATTAATCTTTACTCAAAAATAGCCTCTGTTTTTTCTTTTTAGGTTTTCTTTCAAAGAGCCACCCATGATATAGACTATAACAGTATAGGGCTGTCTAAAGAACATAATTTTCCATTTTTTAAAAAAACTATTTTCTTAGAAGCTAAATCTGTTCCTTTAATAGAAAGAAGAGTCAGATAGATAGCCCAAATAAAAAGAGTAACTCAACCATTCCGTGAACAAATAATAAAGGATTATAATTTTACTGGTCCTAGAGTCACACTATCTCCTATGTGTTTATGGACTTAGATGGGTTAAGAATATCTGGCAACATCATAGACTTGCCACATTAAAGTACTCATGTAGGTTAGTTAAGGGAAAAATGCAGATTGTTACTTCCTCCCAAGACCCTTTCCTAACCAGCCAGTGAGTGTGGGCCACTTCTTCCTGGTGTCTCCACCCATGGTTCTTCTGTATGCCGCTGCTATAGTACTTATAGTTATGCAGTATTACTCTGTGCTCTGTGTGTGTGTGTCTGTACATGTATATGTATGTGTGTATTTCTTCCTATCTGTGAATTTGCAAGGGCAGAAATTGTCTTACTCATTATATTACATATTCACAGCTTGGCAAATAAGTGTTCACTAAATGTGTGACGAACCATGTATGGACGGATGAATGCATGAATGAACTAGCAAAGTGGCGAGGCTTTATCAGTGGTCCAAGATGTGATACTCATCCATGGTCACAAAATGACATTATGGCTCTTCACAGTCTATGCCATGCCAGAGCTACCTGGTGCAAAAACAGAAATACTTTGTGGAACTAGAATTACCTCAAATTTGGAAAGCCCCAGTCACGCTGAAGAATTTGCAAAGATATATCTACTCCTATCAACCATCTTGATGCTATTTTTGAACTGGAATATAAAAAAATTATTTATCCAAAGACCATGAGATGGGAGGAATAATCTACAATGTTGTTCTCCCTGTTGCATATAGATCAGTATGATTCTAACCTCAAGGATGCAAAAGGAAGAAAACCATTTTCCCTAGGAAAATAGTTTAGTCCATCGAGTTTTCTGACAACAGAAGAGAGCCTGAGTCTTAGATGGCTATTTCTTTAAAAATGGTTTATTATACTGCCCAGTTCCTATGATAGAAGCTGACCTAAAGGTTCAAGTTCTAGATAACTCCTTCTTTGAGTATCACTGTTCTACTCTCTGGAACTGGGAGGTATCTGGCATGGAGACTGTTAGAACTCATCGTAAAGGCTATTCCAGACATTAGAAACTGGAAAGAAAGTTCCAGGAATTGAAATATGGAACAAGCTTCCTTCATTATAGTGGAAGCAGCAGAAAAAGAAGGATTTAATGGCAAGGATAGAAAGTATCAGAAAGAAATCTCTGGAAAGAATTAGTACAGAATTGCTTGTGTCACAGAACAATTTCTAAATAACATTTCAGAAAGTCTTAAATGTGTTAGTTCACTACAGAGAATTGATCTTAAAGGCGTGTTACCTCTTAAGAGGTAAAAATATTTTTATAGAGAAATTAAGATGGCACTAACATTATATACGAAAAAATATAATTCTAAACCTCATAATTTGAAGTGTTAGTTATTAAACCACTAACGTGACATATATTTTTAAGTCATATATCAATATATTTTCAAATATTTTTGTAAAAAATATTTTTAAAATAAATAAGTTGTAATTAGTGACCACTACGTACAAAGATCAATTGCACGTGTCATAATGAATAAATTGCAGTCCCTGCCTTAAGGGGAGAGTATTTAAAATACCATACTCAAAATATTGCAGGTATGTTGGTCAAAGAAAAACTCTACAATGAGTGGCAAAAGAGCCTATTTATAGATCTAGCTTTACTCTTGGACTTGTGTGTGTTGACACTTCACAATATAATTAAACTGCATTCCTATAGTCTCCTGCCAAATCATTTCTCCTTTCTAGTTCTCACAGGGCAGAATAGTAGTGGTAGGTCACTGGGCACCTACATTCACAGCATTATCAATACTAATTATATTACCATGCTGTGGAAACATACAACATATTAGTGTAATCAATATCCAGCCAAGTACATCTGCAGTCATTACACACTTGTTCTGAAGGTGGTTAGTCCTAAAAACTTAATAGAAAACCTCTATGTATGAATTCAAATCATTTCAATCCTTAAATACCTTAGATGATATGCCTTTCATGAAATAAGTTAAATAAATACATTGATTCTAAAAAAAACTTTCTTTTTTTAAAAATAACATTAGTTGTGATATAAATAAACACATTAAGGTCAAAATTATTTCCTTCTGTGTGTGTATATGTGCACATTCATGGTTTAGAGGAAAAATCCCTTCAAATTTCTTAAGAATTAAGCCATGCCTGCAGAGGATGCTTATGTAATGAAGATAACATTTTATCCCCAGAGTCCTGAGAAAGGTCCCAAAGCTGCTGGGGACCTTTAGAAGTCTGATCTTTGTCTAGCCTCTGCATAAGAATGTACGCTCTTCTGGGGAGAAAAAAAAGGGGTTCTAGAGGCCAAGTTGAATTCAAATTGGGTGGGATCATTGGGAGTTGTTTCTAATGGCCAGGAAGCTCTTCAGAATTATCCCCGACACCTTTCAACACTGCTTTTCATAGTGGCTTAAGTCTGAGACTTTGACTTAAACCAGAAATTCTAGAATTCTTGTGTTAGAGGCAGCTCCTTTATTGGTATTTGGTGTTTGTTGTGCTACTGAGGAAAGAGGGATAAAGAAAAGTATGTCCTCAGGTAAAGGTAACTGAACTGTGTCCTGACAGAGACAACATGGTTTCTGGCAGACTTGTCAGACAACATAAAATTGTATTTGTTTCTATTTATGCATTTAGTTATCTGAATGACTACAGAAGAAACTCATAAAATCTAAGGAATTTTATGTTTGCCAAATATAAATGTTGGCTACCTTTGTAAAAAAAACTACTGTCTCCTTCATAAAAGCATTATTTAATACTTATTACTAATCTATAGGTCAAGTTTCTGTGATTTCTTTCGTATATACACCAAGTTTACCTAATCTACAAATAAATGGATTTTTTCTACTCATGAAACTTGTTTTTCAAGGAGTCTGGCAAAAACCAGCTTACCAGCAGTAGTCCAGCAGGTGTGGGGGAAGCACCGGGATGTATATGTGTTGCCAGTACATTGGGTACAGCAGAGCAGCTGCTCCATGGAGACAGGCAGTTAACTAAAATTCGTAAGAGAATAACAATAATTAGTTGCTGCCGACCTTCCAAACAAAAAGGTATGTTCAAGGTATCAAAGACGAATGATAGTCATAAAATAATTTACGTAATGACATAATTCACATTGTCTTTACCAATTCTACATGCAAAAAGACATATGTCAGAGGCCCCTCTAAAAAATATATAAAGAGCAAAAGTAGCTTCTTGGGAATCATATTTTGATAGTTATAACCATCTCAAAATATAGGGTTTGCGGTCAACACTTAGAACATAAATAAAAGTAAAACTGAACAATTAGGTTAGCATCTTAGAAAAAATTGTAGGAAATTACGATTTGTGCAGCACAGTTTGCACATCACTCAGATTAATATAACACGATTAAATATGGAAAGAAAGAGAGGCTGAAAGCTCCTGAGGGATATCATTAGGGCAAATTGCCAAAGAATGAAACATGAACTAGTCAGGAGAGTCTGGAAGCTGCAATATACCAGGGGACTTGAATGTTCGACAGTTGGAGCTTCAGTAATGTGTGAACTGCAGGGTACGGTATCAAGAGACTCTGTTCACTGACACAGAGAATGTCACTATTGACCAGCAAACTGCCCGAGCTTGACAGCTGTACTACTGGAAGCCAAGTATATCATAATTTCATATTTAAACTATTCATTCCAGATTAACATTTTGTTTCCTAGCTTTACATCACAACAGCTGCAATTACATTGTTGCTATTTTAGAGGTAATTGCTATTTTAATTGTTTTGTTTTGGCAAGCAGTTAATTAAACATTCTTGTATGCTTAACAAAAGAATATCATTTTTTTTTCCTTCCTCCTCCTGACTCTCATCAGAATTCTTTCTTTTTTTCTATTTTAACTTATAATTCTGTAACTGTAAAGTCATTTTTCAGTGTTTAAATAATTAAACCAGCATTCATCATGTTAAAGTTTTGCTATAGTCTGTATTTCAAGAATACAAACTAATTCATTTTATTCAACTTGAAATGTGAATTTTTAAAAAAAACCTATCTGAAAATGAACTAGACGTTCTACAAACCATTATCTCTACTTTATGACTATACAAAAAAAAAAAAAAAAAACATACACATGGTAATCACAATTAAGTTAAAAGAGCAGACATACACAAAGGAATCTAAACCTTATAGCAACATTTTTCTATGTTTAAGTGCAAAACAGTTACACTAAATAAAAAATCAATTAAAATAATCTGATCTGAACAAAAAACATAAAAATCTTCATTGAAAATATACTCATATTTGCTATATGTGTTATATTTTTTTCCAGTCAGATTTTTTTATCAAATTTATATGGCAAACAATGTATTTTGATTACACTTGGAATGTTATCAGTCAAGGGTTTTAGTGCCTCACATTTACAAGATTTAATAGTTTATCACAGTATTCCTTAAATAGATACTATTTTTAAAATTCCTTAATTAGAGCATATAACATGCCACTAGGAGGCAATCAGATACTTCTATTGAACAATCACAGACCATGGATTTATTTATGGTGCAACCTTGAACTAGAGGGAAATGAAAATAGGGTTGATCTAATTCATTGTGTCAAATTCTCCAAGAGCTTTCAACTACCCCCTGGTTGTAAATTTGGCGTCTTTAAAGCTATATTAACTCTTTCTGTCCCTTCAAGGTAATGTGATGGGCTAAAAGAGCTTATGTAGCTTTGAAAGGCAGCTAATTAATCAATTTCTCCATCTGCACACAGATGACTTTTAAAACAGCTCATTTAAAATCTTAAAAAAAGAGGGGGGGCGGTGGCAGGGAAGTGTTCCGTTTTTATTACTAAGAAAATAACAGTACAGCAAGAAGAAAAATACATTCTCAAAATGAGAAATTATAATGAGGGTGACTTATTTCACTGGGCATACCCTGAGTCCAAAACACTCTACTAAATGCCATGTATATACTTTTCCTACCCCTTTAATGACCATCCTTAATGAAGTTCAATTATTTGCTAACAAGGCACAATATTATCTGATGAATTGGATTGGTTTCTTAGAGGATGGTTCCTGTGATCATAAGCAGAGTCACAAAATTTCCACAATGGCCAGCATCTGGCAGAGGGTCATCCCTGCTAATCAAGATCTACCAAGAAAGAAGGAAGATCTACAGGACTTGGCAACTTTTTGCATATGGGGGATAGGTGACAGGGAGAGGTAAAGACATATGACAAGCCCTCCCCAACCCTAGTTACTGGCCTAAGCAACCAGAATGAATTATTAAAAGTAATATAGCAAACGTATCAGGTTTAGGTGGAACTATAAGAGATTTGCTTTTGCAAATATGGATTCTGTTAACTGTGAGACATCCAACTGAATATTTCTAAAGAGGGCTGATATATATCAAAGAAGATTCCCACATCCACCCAGTAGCACGCAAAGAACTATGTGATTAAAAAAAGATAGAGAGAACCAAAAAAGATAGAGAGAGAGAAAATACTATTTCAGCATATACTATGTAGAAAAGACAGCAATGTTGAAAGTAAAGAAAAATATAATTTTAAAAATTTACTAGGAAATTAAACACATTTATATACATAAATTGCATAAAATTATAACAATTAAGTATATCACAGACACAAAGTTAGGGCTCTGCCACTAACAAGCTGTGTAACCTTTGGTACATCTGCTGATATAACGAGGTCTCAGTTTCCTAATCTTTAAAATAAGAAGTGTATATGTCAGATGGCCTATAAGCATTGTCTCTCATAGATCAAACATTCTTTAGTCTTAGATCAATTCAATTCTAGCTTTTTATATTCTTAATAACAGAGATTATTTTTTCCATGCAGGTGGTTAACAGAATATTTTAACTTGACTATAATTCAGATCTGCCTTCAAAATATATCTAAAGATCATCTCAAATGCTTTAATGTACATTAGGCAACTGTGCAATTGAAAATATTTTAATAAATTATTTGCTGAACTGAACAAAATTTTTGAGTGCCTGCTATGAGGGGACTTTAAAAAGACCACGGAAAAATAGAATGAAAAAATAAAAATAAAAATAAAAACTTTATTTCTCAACATAAGCTCTGTTAAGTTCAAGACACTTTCATAAGCAATGATACCAGCCATTTAATCCATTCCTAAAGGGTCCCCTGAGGGTCCACTGAACCATGTCAAGGAAGTTAGCTTTGGCTAACTTTCTCAAGTCACTCTCATCATAAGCAGATATTATCATTCTTTGGCCCTCCAGAAAGTCAACAAGCAAAATGCCTTGAGCATCCCCCCAAACCGTTGCCATAACCCTTGTCCTTGACTGGCCCATTTTCACTTTGACTGGACCACTTCCACCTCTCGGTAGCCAAGGCTTCAATTGTGCTTTGTCTTTAGGTTTGTACTAGTAAAACCATATTTCATATCCTATTGCAATTCTTTGAAGAAATGCTTCAGGATGTTGATTCCACTTACTTAAAATTTTCATTGAAGGCTCTGCCCTTTGTCTGCGGCTGATCTGGGTGCAACGGATTTGGCACCCACCAAGCAGACATGTTGCTCAACTTTAATCTTTCAGTCAGATTTGTGTAAGCTAAACCAGTTGGGATGTCCAAGGTGTTGGCTATTGATTCTGCTGTTAATTGCTGGTCCTCTCCGATTAGGGCACAAACAAAATTGTTTCCTTACAATTTAATGTGGATGGTCTGTTGCTGCGGGCTTCATTGTGAACATTTGTCTCACCCCTTCTTAAAACAAATTATCCATTTGTAAACTACTAATTTCTTTGGGCCACTCTCCCCATAAACTCTGTGTAAAGTATCAGTGTTTACACCATTCTTCTGCTTAAGCTTCACCATAAATTTTATGTTTGTTCTTGCTTCAATTTTAGCAGAATTCATGTTGCTTTCATATGGACTCTTTCAAACTGCTGTCTTACCCTTCTTTGTGCCTCAAACTAGATCCTGTTCAGACATGTTATAACAGGTTAGTATGAGTTTATTTGGGTGCAAAAAAAAATTTTGCAATCCATGCATAGTTTTTTCATAATACGCATTTTCCATGAACTTTTTGAAGACTCCCTAATATGTTCCATTATAAATCCCTAGCAGGCAACAGGGACACAAAACTGGACAGAACAAAGTCCCTGTTTTCATGAAGCTTACATGTTAGTGGGGAAGGCAAATAATAAAGAAGTAAAATATATATTATGTCAGTTAGATATGAGTTCTATGAAGAAGCCTAGAGCAGGGTAAGGAGAAAGAGAGTGATGGGGGAGCAGTTTAGATTACAGAAGAACTCTGACGTGGCGTCAGCTGAACTGAGACCAAACTGAAGTGAGAGAGCAAATGACTGTGGATTTGAAGAGAAGAACATTCCAGCAGATAAAACGAGGCATTCAGAAGTCCTGAGGTGATGCCTGAGGTGGGGACATGCTTGGCATGTCCACAGCACGATGGGGGGCCAGTGAGAGCAGCCTGGAAGAAGCGGGAGGAGCACAGGAGGGAGCTCAGCCAGGGAAGCAGGGTCTTCGATGGACAGTCTTCTAGGAACGGCTGACTCTACATTTTATTCTGGTACAGATTTTTCCATATCTCTGAAAAGAGTACTAATTGTCACAACAAATTATTTACCTGGAACATTTTGACAACCATGCAAGTTAAGAGAAAATAAAGTACGTATTTTAAAAGTCTGGTTTGTGGTGCAAAGTACTACAAAGAATGAGAATGATTTAATAAGCCAAGTAAGAAGAAGGATCTTACTACTTTAGAAAACTGAGTAGAAACTATACTTTAGAGTTATTTATGAACCTTTAAGCTTAAAAGGAAATAAAATATCATATAGTCTTTCCTTGGGCTTGAATTACCCAAGATTATACGTCTGTTTAGTGACAGGGCTAGGACTCCATGACGTTTTTCTAATATTCGGTCAGTTGCTTCTTACTACTAGTGTTGTTCTTCATGAAAGCAGAGAAAAAGGTGAGGGAAAGAATTTCTGTGTTTCAAGTTAAAACATATCTCTGGCATTATACCCTGGAAACTGGAGAAATAATACACTGTTATAATTTTCAGAGGGAGATAAGTTTATGAAATAAAGATTTAAGGAAAAAATTCCTTATCTTTAAGTGGCCTGTGAATATTTAAAATGCACATATATTTTCATAAAGCGTACTCAATATAATGAACAGTTACAGTTCCAAAAGGTTGACTAATGCAAAATATAAACACTGGGAATTTTTATTTCCTACAGACTCCAATTATAAAATAAGCATATATGGGAACCATGTGAAGAGACAAGTGGGGCCTATGAAATCAGACAAAGAAACTTGACAATGAAGGACAGCAATGGCGAACTGAGTCATAGAAAAAAAGACACTTGGAACTTCCAGCCTCAGGTCACCAGGTCTAATAGAGATACTGCTATTGATAACGATAATAATAATGGCAAATGTTTACATAGTGCCGCTATGTGTAAGAATGGCACAGTTAATGAGTACTTGAAATACTCAGACGTAATCCTCACAACAATCTTATGAAGCACAAATCAGTATCATTATTCCCATTTTACAATTAGGACACTGGCACAAAGTTAAGCCAATAGCCCATGATCACACAGCTTGAAAGCAGCAAAGCCAGGTGTTTTAGTCTATTTCTGTTGCTTACAACAAAATACCTGACACTGGGTGATTTATAAAGAAAAACAAAATTTATTGCTTACAGTTTCTGAGGCTGGGAAGTCCAAAGTCCAGAAAACACATCTGGTGAGAGCCTTGGTGGTGGTTGACAGTGACAGCAGAGTTTCACATTGCAAAAATGGTGGAGTAGAGAGAGAGAGACTGATCCTATTCTCTCTTCTTTTAAAGCCTTCAGAACCACACCCCTGACAACCATTATTAATCCACTCACTATGGCATGGTCCTACAATCCAATCACTTCTTCAAGGCTCCACCTTTCAATTACCGTAATAGGATTTCCCACGCTCTTAACAGTCACAGTAGGGACCAAGTTTCTAACACATAAAACTTGGGTGACACAATTCAAGCTTCAGTGAATTTTGGGGGGACATAATTCAATCCACTACACCAGGAAATGAACTGAGGCACCAGAATACAGTAACCACTATTTTAAATTGCCTTGTGATATGCAATGATTTAAAATTCCCATCATTATAAGGCTTTGAATAACATCTACGGACTGAAAATATACTAATTATGTAATAGAGAATGCATCTTTGGACTGAACAGTCAAATGAACAAGAACAGCTGAACTCTGTATAAAAAACTTAGGACTCTGTGATACACAGAGCACCAATTTACAAAACTTTCCTCAGGCATCACAGTCTGCAACTTCAGCAGGAAACCAAAGAATTCTCTCATTTAGAAAATGCTAAAAGGATATGATCACTGATAAAAATTCTACAAGTTATCATCTTAACCTGCATCTGCAAATTCACCTAAATCTGAAAATAAACCAAAGATCTCCTCCTTTGTGACTTAAAAATCTGATTTGTCCCTGTTCTTAAACTATATTTATTAAAGGAAATCAGCCTGTTAATGAAACTAAGCAGTGTTTGAAGCAAGTAAATTGGCATGTACTTTGAAGAGAAAAAACACATTTATCAGGTTCCCATGGAGAGAGCAGAAAAACGATCCATCTAGTATAATCACCACAATGAAAACCAGCATACCTTATAGGTAAAGATCTCCTACTGACACATTGCTAGTTCTATTATTCTAGTCACTGTATCGCCTAGCCAGATTGTGCCTCATTCTTATGCAGAAATCCTACTCACTTCAGCTAGACTTCTATATGAGTTACTGAGGGGCACACTTATATCCCCTAAAGATATATATACCTACGCATAAAATCCAAAAAGTTTATATTAGAGACTCCATATGATTTTTAACTGAATCAATACTTAATTCATAAATTTAAGCACTATAAACAATTACAAGTACACTAAGTAAACTGCTGCAGATGGGAATGTGATAAATTCCTCCTGAAATGAAAAAAATTTAGTGGATGCCATAAAGAAAACATCTGTTTAAATATAATCACATTGAAAAGTTTAGACCAAAAATGATAGCAACAGGGTATTTGAAAACTACAGTTATCCTAATTATAAAATATTCTCACTCAGCAAAACCCTAATATTCAAATTAAGTGATAGTTATAAGGAAATATTTGGAGAAATACCAATTTTACACAATGAAAAAAGACAGTATTTGGCTGTAAATTTTTTTTCTTTAATAGAATTTATTTTTTAGAGCAGTTTTAAGTTCATAGCAACTGAACATAAAGTACAGAAATTTCCCATATACCTCCTACCCCCACACGTGTACAGCATTATCAACATCCCCAACCAGAGTGGCACATTGTTACAACTGCTGAACCTACACTGACACATCATTATTACCCAAGTCGACAGTTTACATTAGTTCACTCTTGTTGTACATTCTATGCATACAGACAAACTTATAATAATATATATCCACCGTTACAGAATCACAAAAATCCTCTGTGAAATACTCAGATGTAAATCTAACAAAGTATGTACAAGATCTATACAAAGAAAACTACAAAACTTTGATGAAAGAAATCAAAGAATTAGATAAAAGCAAAGATATTCCACGTTTGTGGACAGGAAGACAATATTGTCAAGATGTCAGTTCTTGCCAAGTGAATCTTAGATTCAACGCAATCCGAATCAAAATCCCAGTAAGTTATTTTGTGTATATCAATAAGCTGATTCTAAAGTTTATCAGAGAGTCAAAAGACTCAGAGCAGCCAATTCAATTTTGAAGAAGAACAAAGTGGGAGAACTGACACTAACTGACTTCAAACCTTACTATAAAGTTACAGTAATCAGAAGAATGTGGTATTGGAGAAAAAACAGACAAATATATCAAAAAAACAAAACAGATACCCCAGAAATAGACCCACATAAATATAATCAACTGATCTTTGACAAAGAAGCAAAGGTAATACAGTGGAGAAAAGATAGTGTTTTCAACAAATGGTGCTGGAACAACTGGACATCCACATGCCAAAAAAATAAATCTGAACACAAACTTCATATCCTTCATAAAAATTTACTCAAAATGGATCACAGACCTAAATGCAAAAGGCAAAACTATAAAACTCCTACAAGATGACATAGGAGAAAATCTACAAGACCTAGGGTTTGGCAATGACTTTTTAGATATGACAACAAAGGCACGAGCCATGAAAGAGACAATTGATAAGCTGGACTTCATTAAAATTAACAACTTCTGTAAAACATGCTGTAAAGAGAATAAAAGGAGAAGCCACAAACTGGGAGAAAATATTTGCAAAAAGACATATCTGATAAAGAACTGTTATCCAAACCGTTCCAAGAATTCTTAAATTTCAACAATAAGAAAACAACAGAATTATAAAAGGGATTAAGACCTTAACAGGTACCTCACCAAAGAAGATATGCAGATGACAAATAAGCATATGAAAAGATGGTCCAAACCATATTCATTAGGGAACTGCGAATTAAAACAATGAGATTACCACTAGACTCCTATTAGAATGACCAAAACCCAGGACACTGACACCACCAAATGCTGGTGAGGACGTGGAGGAACACGAGCTCTCACTCATCGCTGGCAGGAATCCAGAATGGTACAGCCACTTTGGAAGACAGTTTGGCGGTTTCTTATAAACTAAATTTTTTTTTCTTTTTTAATGCCTTTTATACTAAAATATTATTTTGTATTTCATTCTCTTCCTTTATTCTATTAGGATGGTGTCTAAGTTTGTTCTGGCTGCTATAACAAAATATTTTAGACAGGGTAACTTACAAATAATAGAAATTTATTCCTCCCAATTCTAGAGACTAGAAATCCACGATCAAGGACCCAATGAATTCAGTGTCCAGTAAGGGCTTATTCTCTGCTCCATAGATGGCACCCTGTTGCTGCATCCTCACATGGCAGAAGGGGGCAAACAGTTCCCTTGTACCCCATTTGTAAGGTCACTAATCCCATTCATGAAGGGGCTCTGCCTTCATGACTTAATAACCTCCCAAAGGCCCCATCTCTTAATACTATCACACTGGCAATTAAATTTCAGCACAAGAATAGGGGTAGGGGGAGGGAGGGCGGCGCACACATTCAGACCTGAGTAGATGGTAAATTCTGGTACTTCATCACTTAAAATCCACTCTTTCCATCATACCCAAGTCCTCTGGAAAGTTCTTACCATGTCACATGTGGTTATTGGTTTACTGGCTCTTCCTAGCCACATGAACCTAAGTTTCTCTTCCTTGCTTGCTTGCTTGCTTGCTTGCTTCCTTCCTTCATGTATTTATTCCTTCATTCATTTCATAGCTGGGGACACTGAGGCCAGGTTGAAGCAACTGCCCAAGACCACACAACTAGTAAGTGAGGCACCAAACAAGTACTAGGCATTATTATTGGGGCTGGGGATATAGTAAGGAACAAAACAGACAAAAATTTCTGTCCTCAAGGAACTTACATTCTAGCTACCTTCCACATTCCACCATTACTGTCATACTAACCTCTTCCTGACACTTTGGATTTCTGTAGCTGTCACATTACACATAAATGCCAATGCCTTCAAATACACTTCTTCCCCTACATGTCCTTTTCCTATTACTAAGTTTACTGCTTTCTAGTTCTCACTCTCAAAGTCAACTCAGAAGCAGTTTTGCTTTTCCTGGAGAAGGCCTATCTACTTTCAAAATTAAGGAGTCTAACATTACAACATTCCTCAAATCTATCTATCTATCTTCTCTCCTCAAAAACATCTAGATTCTACATTCTAGAGACTATAAGTTAGGACTATAGACTATGAGTTAGGATATTCATATGGATTATACAAAAATTACATAACTTGGCAATTATTTAAAAAATAAACTATACAATAAAATAATAACTACATTTAACAACTAGAAAGAACCCTAGAAATCATGCATGTTCAATTTCTTCATTTGTTAGATCAGAAACTTCAAGGTAAAAGAAATTAATTGGCTTATCTGAAGGCAGCTGGTCTACTGATTTAGTAGTTAGGACTGTGACACAAATCTCTAATTTTAGAAGATATTAATAATATAATCACACTACTACCACATTTGCAGACAATATTTCAAATAACCAGTAAATAAAATCCAATTGACTGAAGCTACTTGCTAACAATCAGTCATATTTGAAAACCATAATTTAAAATATCCCTCACCAGGAACAAAACAAAACTGATCACAAACGACTAGCAACTGAAAAAGATATGATTAGAATGGTAGAGCAATCACAAAGTATCTTCTACATCTTCATAAGTGGAGTTAATAAACCTAATCATTTGTAAATCATATAATTAAATGAGAATGAATAATTACACATATACACATTTTAACATTAAAAGTATATATAATAACCTTCTCTTATACATGTTTACCATACATATGTGTATATTTAGCATATATATCATATATATCTGAATATATACATCTATATATAAACATAGTCATGTGCCACATAAAGACATTTCAGTCAACGATGGACCACATACACAATGGTGGTCCTGCAAGATTACAATGGCTGTATTATATAGCTCAGGTGTGTTGAAGGCTATACCACCTAGGTTTGTGCAAAGACATTCTATCACGTTTGCACAACAATGAATCACCTAACAACGCATTTCTCAGAACATATCCCTGTTGTTAAGGGTTGCATGACCGTGTGTGTGTGTGTGTGTGTGTGTGTGTGTGTGTGTGTGTGTGTGTGTGTGTGTGTGTGTGTGTGTGTGTGTGTGTGTGTGTGTGTGTGTGTGTGTGTGTGTGTGTGTGTGTGTGTGTGTGTGTGTGTGTGTGTGTGTGTGTGTGTGTGTGTGTGTGTGTGTGTGTGTGTGTGTGTGTGTGTGTGTGTGTGTGTGTGTGTGTGTGTGTGTGTGTGTGTGTGTGTGTGTGTGTGTGTGTGTGTGTGTGTGTGTGTGTGTGTGTGTGTGTATGCAGGAACCAGAAAAGAAATGATTAGGGAGGTAGAATCTATAAGACTTAAGTGGGAAAGACTGATGAGAGGAAAGGGCCATTCACCAAACTAGCCCTATACAGTATGAGAAGGATAACATGGGGGAAAGATGGTGAGTTTGATTTTGGATGTTGAGTGAGATATCCACAATCAGTTAAATTGCAACATACAATCTAGGAAGCTTACCAGAAGAGAAAAACTTGCCCAACTGCAAAAGGAAAAAAAATTGTAGTATGTAAGAACACATAAATATAGAATGTACATTTTCAAATAGACACTGTGCCCTCAACAGTAGCATTACTAAAGAAGCAGAAAAAAATACATATAATTTTTTTTATATTTAATGTTGATAACTAATGGCAAAAAATTAAGTCATTCTACATAGAAAATACTGCAGTAACTAGAAATAATCATGTTCATTTTGTTGAGATCAGAGTTATTATAGGAACAAAGCTTATAGAACCTAGAATAACCCCTCATATAATTCCAAAATGGTTACATTAAAAATTCTGCTTTGTGAATTAAAAGCCAATTTTTTACTTTTAAAAGAAAAATTAGACTAAACTAAAAGGCAGAAATATGTGCTTATTTCCAGGAAAAACAGAGCTCCTAGCACAAGAGCTGAAAGATACAGACACCTCTAATTTTCCTGTTCTGTCTTAGAAGTTTCCTCCAAATAATCTCCTCACATCCCTTCCAACAAAGTGTTTCATGACGATCTCCATAGTCCCATTTCCACACTTCAGTCACATTCACTTAGCACTGAAAATACAATGTTCAGCACAGCAGTATACATGCCAAATAATACACTGGTAAGTAGAATTATTATCTACAATTTCAGCTAGTATAATTCATTGCTATGGGCTTTGGGAAGAATTAAAAATCTAAAACTTTTTCCTAGAAGATCTTTTCCTGAGAGGTCCTGATAACGATTTTTAACTGTACCACTCTGCTGCAACTTTAAAAACACAAGGGGCAAAAATACACTTCAATAACCTCAACTAGGAAGTAGGCCTGTGTAATCTTTGTTCTCTCACCAACTGTTCAATTCCTAATCTCCAGAAAGATCTCTGTGCTTCAGGTTTCAGATTAAATGATGGTACAGGTGGCACCAGTAAGAGACAAATCAAGACTATGTATAATCCAGATGGAGAGGTTAAAATCCTCTGGACTCCCCCCTTCAGTCTAACTAAACCTATAAAGTCTACATTTTAATAGCTGATTTTCTGGGGATCACAAGATTTCTTTTTGCATATGCCCTTGATGGAATTAATGAGAGAGGGATAGAAAAGCATATGCTTAAATGCCTGGGGGCAATTATAACAAAGGAAGAAATTACAGTTTATTAACACAATTCCAGAACTCACAGCATATTGCTTGCTCTAAATATTCCAGAAATAACATGCACTACACAATCAAATCTGGTGTAACTAATGTGCTTAAAGACTTTAGAAGGTGATATTTACTAACGAAATATTGGTCAAAATAGTGGCTAACATTTAGACATCTGCTTTAAAAAGAAGAATCCCTTCCACCTGCTTCTGCAGGCCACAAAGATGCACTCTAGTTAACATACTACTGACAGGATGACGAGAAAGCTCCTGTCAGATGCTGGCCAACCGGGTGTTGGAGACAAAATACAAAGCCCCAGCTGACTAGTTAGAGAAAGTCTGCTGGGGTACAATTGCAGAGGCATATGACAAGGCTTCATGCCTGACTGATTTGAGAACCGATGACATGGCTTTAAACAGCAGTCCTCCCTACCTGTGGTCACAAAACAGCAATAAGTCAACTGATACACCCTTGTAATATCATGATTTATTCCTTTGCTTTGGATACATGAGACTCTGATATGATGTTCTGCTAGTCTACCAAGATTCACTTGGGGCTTAAACATCTAGGACCTGCCTACAGCATGCATAAAATCAATGTTATTTTTCAGGATTACCAGAAACCTTTCCATGTATATTTGAAAATATATAAACCAACAGAATAAAATAAAGCTGATTATGTCCCAATTCATTAAATTCAAACATGTAAAAATATAATAATAAGTTTTAACACACACCACATTTTAATATATGAAGAAAAACTCATTAAAAATTTTAAAACATAACAACATTTTTGATATTTCTTGCTTACATACCCTAAAACTAAATTTTTAAAGTTTATCTTTTAAAGGCTACAAATTACAATTTTTAACTACAAATAACACCTAAAGAAAGGAACCCTCAAATTAGCTGGTTCTTTACCAGAGTATCACCACTAAAACCCATAGTAAGCTATAAGGTTGACGAATATCACTGTATTAAAATCATAAGAAAATTATGATTGTCAAACAGTAAATAACTGAGGCAAGCAAAATTCCTCAAACTACAATAGAATTATGAATGTTAAGAAACTTTAACTGTATGTGTTATTCCAATAATTAAAATTTGGCTATAGATTTAAAAAAACAAAAAGTGGGTAAAACACAATTTCTTACATTAAGTACGTTATAGTCCCTATGGTATATAAAAATATAAGAATGTAAAAAGCTTAAAAGAGAGTCAATTCATTAGTAACTATTCTTTTCTTGGATGTTTCAGAGATTTCATTAAATTCTTTTTAAAAAAATAGTTTATTTCTAATTTATGTTAAGGAACTTGTCCTTGACTTTAAATATTATTATGCATGGCAGACAGATATATATATATATGAATTATTCAAGATAGATTCAAGTAAAGCAGCTTCTCCCACATAAGAAGGATAAGGAGGTCATGAAAGGGAACTTGAATTATGTTTCTTTTATCAGTCCTACTGCCCCAGAGAGTGAACCAAAATAGAGCTGGTAACTCAGAGGTGACACCACCATCAAGTGTTCATGAACTGTCATAAACAACTGGTATTAACTTGACCTCAAACACAGGAAATGACTCCTTCAATAACAACAAGCCTTTACAATAACAATTTTTAAAGTTAAATATTAAGTTAAAGGATAGGCATGTTAATTTTAACTCTAAACTGCAGATCTAGACTGCTATAAAATTACCGCTAATAATCATTGAACATTTATCCTATGCAGATACAATTCTAAGCACTTCATATATATGTCTCCTTGATCTATGCAGCAACCCTATAGAGATTAAGACTACAATTACTCCCACTTTACACGTGAAGAAACTAAGTCAAAGACAGGTTACTCAGCCATTGAGAGATAGATATAAATTAAAACAAAGAAAACCCCAATATTTTTCAGAAACAAATACTCAGATTTACTTGTCACATTTTCGTAAACAGAGCAGCTTATGTTTCACTCACGTAGCTCACTCCCACACTTTCTTCAGATCACCACTCAAATTCTACCTTCTTAGAAGGGCCTTCCTTCCATGACCAACTTACATAGCATAAAAACATGCCCCTCACCTTCTACCCTGCACACACACTTGCTTTATCCCTTAAACTGGGTGCTCATCACCATGTGATAAAATAGCTATTTATGTACTCATTTGTTTATTACCAATTTCACAGCAGTTGGACATAAGCACTGAGACTACTCGGACTTTGCTTTGCTTACTGCTGTATTCTTACTGCCTCTAAAGTTCCTGGCACATAGTATATGCCTGGTAAATATTTGTTACATGAATTAATCCTGATAAGAATTAGTTCCTAGGCCTATAAGACAGTTTGTACAATCTTTTTAATCCTGAGAAACAATTTCCATATAGAAATATCCTTTATAATCTTTAAAAAATCAAGTTTAAAAAAAGAAAAGGAAGAACAGGAAGGGGAAGAGGAAGAATGGTTTACAAACAGCAGAAAAGCAAACACATAATAACTTCAAGTGATTCAGACTGAATTTCTCAACACCTCTTTAATTAAACTGTAATTGTTCTTACAAGGCTGCTATAAAAATTAAGGAGACACATGTATACACAAACATACACATACACGTGCACATATATAAAGTGCTTAGAATTGTATCTGCATAGGATACATGTGCAATGATTATTAGCTATAACTATAGTCTAGATCTGCATGTCTTTAAGACATGTAAGAAAAAACAATAATTACTTGTGACTTCTACTTATTCTCTGATATTGCCACATCATTTTTCCTCACTTACTCCTTTAAATGCACATAATATACTTTTCAATATGTAAAATTTATTTTCAATTTTTTGGAAAAGTGGCATATCAATGTTACATTTTAAAATCTCAAAATTGTATTTTTTCAATTGTAGAGAAATGAAAATAATCCAAAACTTGGAATCAGGAGACCTAGCTTCACGTTACCTATCTCCAATTTGCTCTTTGGTCTTGGGGTGGCCATCTAACCCCTTTAAAAATACCTTTCTCTCTGTTAAATACTAAATAAATATCCTAGAGAAATCCTAAAACTCCTTCTATTCTAAAACGCTAAAATGTTATAGAATGAGGCTCTTATTTTTTACTATAGAAGAAAACATTAAAAATATGGTTTCATTCTTCATTAATTAAACAAATTTGTGGAGTAGCAAATTCATGTAATATTGAATAATGGTTTTTAATGAATATCTCATAGATTATTCAAAACTATATTTAAATTTGTATTAAAAATTAAAATTGAAAATATTCAACTTTTAATGCTTAAAGGAGAAAAAAATTATGAAATCTAGCAAAATGCTTTTGAATATTTTTCTGTAACCCAAGAATATCCTTCTGTTCTCACTGCCTTTACCACAGTAATGAAGACCTTCCAAAGAATATTTTAGTGAGTGTCATAAAACCTGCGATTTATAAAAAATGCTACTTTGACTTTAAAGTTATTATCAGTCTGAAGAGCTCCTCCAAATCAGAACTATTATAGAATCTACTCCCAAACCACTACTTGGCAACAAAGATGAATCTACCTATTACCAGGTTAGGATAGCAGCTATTATCATGGCCCCTTGATTTCTTTCAAGTAGCTCCAATGGAAAAAGCCACAAGTGAATAATAAAGATCTCATAATAGCTCTTACGGACTCTTTATATGGTAGAAGACACGAAAATGAACTCCAGAGAGTTAAAAAGAATTAAAAAAAAAAAACAACTCGCATCTCCTGATAAGAAAAAATAATTAACCTGACTTAATGCATCTGAGAAGGCCTTCTATAAATCACTTTTGTGCTTCAAGAGCCAGATTAAAACCATATATCAAAAAAGTATGTAGATATTGTATTATAAGTGTACATAGCACATTTCTAAATCTGCAGAGGTTCTTAGGTCTTTTTGTGCAACACTCAATACATGCTACTCCAAAGGAAAAGTGTGAAGTACTCACAGTGCTTAATTTGCTAGAGGTGACAATGATGCGTCTTTCGTGCAGCATACTGGCGTACAGTCGCAGCATGTTGTGCACATCCACAGCAACAAAATATTCTGTAAGATTTCTCTGCACAAGTGAAAAATAACTGTGTAAGTTACAGCTCACAGTGACTACGAAGGAAAACATTTTATACGTGTACCAAAAAGTCTTAATGTTCAAAGGATGCTATTATTGAAAATAGTATTCATAAAAATAATTAAATTTAATGCTATTCTGCAGCCACACAAAGCATGAAATATTCTATTATTATTTGAAGCATAACCCTACTCCAGGAAAGTGTTTCTCAGAGGGCGATCAGAGGGTCACATATTTCCCAGCCCTCTTCCCCTCCCCACTCCAAGTATTTGAAAAGAAGCTGATTTCCTGGGCATCAGTGTAGCCTGCTGAATTGTAATCTTCAGAGTAGGGCCTCAAGAATCTGCTTTTTACACAAATACTCCTGGAGATTCTTATACATACTGAGGTTTGAGAAACTGCTGTTCCAGAAAATACATTTGACTCTTTTTATGTCTGATACTGCGTTCTATGTGTGATGGTACTTCAAAAAGTTTACAGAAAAGTAAAATTAAAAGACAATACAAATCTTTCCATGAACTTTTTGAAGCACTCTTGTAAAAGGCACCCAAAGGACGAGGTAGATTTCTAAGACAGACCTTTTTAAAAATTATTATTATCAAGGAAAATCCCTTGTTTATATCCCAAGTCAGTCTCACTTTATACCACTATAATCAAATATAATTTGTTGATGTTCTAAATTAATTCCTCAAATTATGAAATTATCAAATTATGGAGGGGACATATTTATTAAATTATGTCTCCCCCATAAGAACAAAACTGGGATAAACTACATTAACTCTGACTTTTAGATCCTCTCCTTCTTATCTTATTTTTAATCTTTTGTAATCAAACTTAACTACATCAGAAAGCAACAAAGTAATGGAAAGACTGAATAAGATATGATAAACTGAAACTGTACTACCAGATGGACTATGACCTAGAAAGCCAAACCTTTTAGTTGGGCAAAAAAATAAGAAATCCAATTGTTTCTTTGATTCCAAAAGGAAGAAACTTTACCAGGAGAAACTGGTAATCACAGCAGAGAATATCAACAGAACTAATAACTATCAATGAGTTATGGTGAATTTGGTGGGGAGAGGTTCACTTCCTGTTTTCTCTATTTGAAGCCCACCTCACCTTCCAACTCTTCATATACAAAATCACTTTTATGGCACTCAACACTAGTATGTGTCCTATAATGTCAAAGAAAAATCATTTTAGATTGGTGAATTATTTCTCAGCACAGAATGCTGCCTTATATTTCTGTGCTTGCTTGCTTTTTTCCCTAAAACTGGACTTTTGCAGTATAAAATGTGTTAATGGAGATATGAAAATGTATATTTTCTGTGACAGTTTTTCCAGAGAATGTTTGTTTCTTTAAAACTTTCAAAGTAATTCACTTTAACTTTCTAAGGGGTACTGAAGAAAAATTATGTAAGGGAGTATTTTCTTTTCACACAGTCATCTAAAAGCATAAAAGCCTATTTGTTACTTCCATTTATGATTGTACAACTTTATCTGAAATATTAATTTGTAATAACTTATTGAAACACTGAAAATATTTTTAGTACAGCTCCAATTGGAACTCAATAAAATGCAAAATGTAGTGATTTTTATAATTTCTTATAATACCCCTTAATCCTTATAAAATATATATTACTTTAAATTAAAATCAGTAAATCAAGTAAAGGTCATCTAAGATTTGAACAGAGCCCACCAATAGAAGCCATATCCTGAGATATCTCCTCTTCCTGACAAAGGAGAGCTCAGGACCTATTGGATACATATATGATTCCACCTAACTGACAGATTCTACCAAATGACAGAAATAGTTTTTCTCATATCATTGCCCTTAATATTCTTTATTTACAATCAGTCACTAAAAAGGAAATAAAAGAGCAGATACAGAGGAAAAGGAGATAACACCGTTATTCCTTATTTCGTCATTATTTCTCACAAACACAGATAATTACAATGTATTCTATTTCTTTACACAGTAATCCATAAACAGTGAGACCAAAATAAATTAAAATTCATAATGTAAGTAGAATAATAAAAGGAGAAAACAGAAAACTTACACTCTCAGGTATTGTTGGGAGTCCAGTTACATCAGGGGCAATGAAGTAGGAATGCTAATCAATACAAACAAATCACATAAGAAAAGGAGAATTAAAATTTGGTTGCATTACACATATTTCAAGATAAAAATAAGAAAAAGTACATCAATTAAATTAATAAAAGACATTCAGGATTTGTTGACTTTAGGAGATTCTTAAATGAGACAGCAGGTTTATATGAGATTTAACAATAACTTTCTCATACGAGGAGTTAAGTGTTGGTTAAAAATATTCCACCATAATATGAAACAGAATTTAAATAAGAATCCTGGGGGAAATTTTAAGGCAGAAAAGAGTGTATTACCAAAGGTTTATGTGTGTGTGTATATATGTTTTACATATATAATATATATTATAAATATATTCTTAAAACACACACACACGTATATATGTATTCTTAAAACACACTCAATTTAGACAGACTGGAAAAATAAAGCTTGCTAGCCCAAGTATATGCCAAAATCTATTAAGATTGTGAGTTTCTATGGCAAGTCAAAACAAATCGCTTTTATAAACATCAGCCACTATATTATTTACAAAGCAACAATAAAACATAATTTTTGAATGTTTACAACTTCTGAAAAATAGTTATCCCAAAATATGACCGCCATAACCCACTAAACAAATATTAATTAGCTTCAGCAATGCTCAAAGCAGTACAATTCAATGAAATATTTTTATAAAAACATATTGTGTATATGCCTTCATGTTTCCCACAATGTTCCCAAATTTTACCACCCAGAATCAAAGAGCAACATAATCATCAAAAATGTACTATTTTCTGTTCATATAAATCTCCAAAATTCTTTTAATATCTTAATCACATAAGGACATATTTAATACTGTCTTGTAATTAAAGATTGGCAAAGAAACATTCTAGCCAATATTTGAGCACAGCTGAACTAGTTGGAACAAGGCTAGTTAGCACAGTCATAATGTATAACTTTCCAGGGTGGAAGAACAACAGGAGATAAATCACGATATTTCTTGAGATCTTATGACAAAAAATTTGACCGAAATCTCATGCTGTGAATGCACTTAAAATTATTACTACTGAAAATGGACAATATACATAGATTTGGGAAGGGTTTTAAACAGTACTGTATTTCATAAAACTATGCTTTAAAAGATAGTATAAACAGAAAATATACTCCAAATGATTAATTATCTTAAAAGAGTCAAATTTACCATTTCCCAAAAGACTGGAGTGAATCTTAAAGACATAGTAAAAGAAGTAATTATTGTCCCAATTGAAGAGTGATTTTTAGAAGCCAATGTCCTTTTAACTCACCGGTACTAGAGAGGGCTGATCTTTCAGAAATTGCTCACTGGCAATAAATATCTCTTGGTTCTTATAATACTTGAGAGAAAACAGGAATATTTTACTTTCATGGGGGAAGCTTACACAACAATTTGCTGTGTAAAGAGACAAACCCATGTAGCCACAATATCCAACTTAAAATACTTAAAAATTTTCATTATAAATACTATTTTAAATGATGATTTGCTAATTTTATGCCAGAAAAATCCTTTAAAAAAGTATTTTCATAATGTGAGAGCAGAGAATGCTGTGGATATTTAATGATTTTGAAGTACAGTTTCAAAAAAAGCACTTACATTAGATATTAACTTTTCATAAAACCTCTGACATTCTAGTGGCCACTATCCACTTGTTTAGGAAAACTTCTGTGATCACCGATTTTAATTCGGCATCATAAAACTAAAATCTTTACTAGTAGTTGAAGACAAGTGTTCTAAACTAAAATCTGCCGCTCATTAACAGCATAGCACTGGGCACATTATTTTAGTAGTCTGTTGTTAAAGCCAAATGAAATTATTAAGGAATGAACTTTACACACAAAGGTAACCAGTTGATTTTACCAATACTTGAGATATTACTGTTTGAGAATAGGCAGACAAAATTTGAAAACTACCATAGACGATTAATTCAAAGCCAACAAGAAGTAAGGTTTAATTATAGAAATAACTATCATACACAGAAATAGAACACAGTCACCCAAATTCCTTTAATGAGATTATTTCAGCTACGATGAAAAGTATCCTCTCCATACATGATGAAACTTCAACTCACTAACAACTGACACTCTGAGTAGCTCTTCATGGTATATATCCAGATACATATCACTTCATGTAATTACCCAAACAACTTTCTCAAAAAGCTGACTCACTCAATTTCTAAAATGGAAAAAAGGGATCATCAAAAGAGATTAACTTTCTTGCCTGATTTAAACCAAAATCTTCTGGTCTTCAGTGAAGATGCCTAGCAATCTTTGATTTATGTTTCTTACTAATATAGATGAAGTGTTTCAATATACAGTATTTTTCAGATGTATTTTTATAGGATATTTATTTACTTCTGAGCGAATATGATACTCAAATTTAAAGAGAGAACACATTTTATTTCTCATTAATTCTGTACAATAGTGCCTCCATTATCTTAGACCTATATTTTCCTTACCTCATCAGCAAAGCATTAGAGTCATTTTATAAATACAACACTTTCAAAGAAAGAGGACCTCTCTTTTAAAAATACAGGGCATTTCTTTGTTCTCCTTGACCTGATACCTTGGCCTTTCTGCTACATTGTCACTAACCATAAACCTTGCATTCTTCTATAACTCATCAGTCTGAATTTCTCTTTAACTAGTACCTCTAAAGAACTTCTCTCTCTAGCTCTTTCATTAGATCTCCTTCACACTTAGCCTCTGCTCTATGCCCTCTATAACTCTTTCTTTTAAATAGCTACAACTATGTTTGCTGAAGACTCCCAAATTTGGGTTAAAAATTCCGGGTTACCCTTAGCTTCCCATCCCCCAATCTCCAAATGACTATTAAACATTTGCACTTCAGCAGTGTGCAACAAAAGAGAATATGACCATGAAGCAGCAGGGAAGACCGCAGGAAAGAAAGCATACTTCAAGCTGTATAACAAAAGATTGCACAAAGGTGGGAATTGCACTAGTTCTGGACTAAAGACAGATCATCTACAAAGAGGCGTTAGTGCAAGAGGAAAGCAAGACGTTCACTCAATTCACTGAACAGAACAATATGAAAAGAATCGATTTAGAAAAAAACAGTTTGACAGAAAAATAAAAAGTTGAGTTGAAGCTAAGAAGTCATGAAAGCCTGGACAAAAGTTTGGACAATTCTATAGAAAATGGGAGGCTACAAAAGGTTTTTCCATGGGGGACTTCATATAGTTTAAGTTAGTTTAATCTGACGTAGAAAAGACTGGATGAAGAGACTCCAGACTAAGAACGATTTGAAGTACTAAGCACCTGAACTAGATACCAACAATGGGAATTTAAACAATAAAATAATGTAAAAGAACATTATTAGTCAATCAAATTACAGTGGGAAATGTAGGAATGAAAAAAGTTATTACCAAACAAAAAATATAGTACGAATAAAAATTTCCTTATCTTTCAAAACTGCAAAAGAACTATTATTACATATATTTCCATTTACTTTTTCTCTTGTACCAATTTTTTTTTCATTTTTATTGGGACAGAAATTTATTACTATTTTGGAAGAAACAAAATCAATATAAATAAATTTTTGCATTTTATTCAGTATGCCAAGTTAATGAAATAAAAACAACCATACCTTAATATCATAAACTTCAAACATTTACAAAACTCCCCAAAATATGAGTTATATTTCCATGTTTTCTGATTATACTTGAGGAGATATTAAAGTAAAAGGAAAGAAGAAGAAACTTTTCACCCAGAATTTTCATCATATAGTTATATGTTATATGCCACTTTCTCGTCTTATTAAGTACTGTTTTCATTTGAGGAGGAGTAGTGTGTGTGTGTGTTTGTGTGTTTGAGTGTGTGTATCCCTTTACTATGCATGGATTTCACCTGAAAAATCAATGTTCCTCACAACCAAAATATCCTCACAGATTTGGGTACTTTCATAATATATATTTTTTAATTCTGTTATTTAACAAATACCAAAATACACACCTACAATATCAAATTATGATAGTTACAGCATGTCAAAAAGTCTTAATATTATCAACTAGTACTGTTAGTACTATTGATGTTTCCTGGAAGCAGAGGTGACTTGGCAAAGAATTTCTTGAAGAAATATGTGTTCTTAAATGAGAAATTGTTATGAATCCAAAAAATAATTACTGATGAAATACTTACCACACTCAAATTGACAGGAGTGTTTGGTTTTGGTACTTGGTGGTTATAGAGTGATTTGAGAGTTTCATTCAAATCATTCTCCTAGAGCAAAAGAAAAAGTACATTTTATAAACGAAAAATAAACCAAGCAAATACAATTAAAATTACTTCATAAAATCACCCACTGTGCCTTCTCATATTAGACATACATTATCTAACTGCTTTCACAATGTATATTGACAAAATAAAATTTTTAAAAAATAAAAATAAAAATAACTGCTTTCTACAGAAATATTTCAAAATACTGAAATTGAAATATTTAAATCTAATAGATATGGAAAACACATTTAAGTCTCTTTATCATAAAAAACAGCAATATTTTTTATTTAGTATAAATACATATTTGGAAAAACTTAGCAATTACAAAATATGTTAATACTATACAAGAAAATTATTAATTTCTCATGTTGATTTTGTATCCTGCAACTTTACTGAAATGGTTTATCAGCTCTAAAGAATTCTGTGGTAGAATCTTTAGGTTTTTCTGTATATAGGATCATGTCATCTGCAAAGAGGGACAGTTTGACTTCATCTTTTCCAATCTGGATGACTTTCTTTCTTTCTCTTGCTTGATGGCTCTGGCTAGTATTTCTAATACTATGTTGAATAGGAGTAGTGAGAGTGGGCATTCTTGTCTTGTTTCTCTTCTTATGGAAAAAGCGTTCAGCTTTTCCCCATTCAGAATGACATTAGCAGTGGTTTGTCATATACGATTTTTATTGTTGAGATATTTTCGTTGTATACCTAATTTGCTGAGAGTCTTTATCATGAAGGGATGTTAAATTTTGTCAAATGCTTTTTCGACATCTGTTAAGATAATCATATGGCTTTGTCCTTGAGTTTGTTGATGTGATGTATCACATTTATTGACTTGCATATGTTGAACCATCCTTGCATTTCTGGGATGAATCCCACTTGATCATAGTGTATAATTTTCTCCAATGTATTGCTGTATTCTGATTGCTAATATTTTGTTGAGCATTTTTGTGACTATGTTTATCAGAGATATTGGTCTGTAGTTTTACTTTTGTGTGTATCTCTGTCCGGTTCTGGTATCAGTGTAATGCTGGCCTCACAGAATAAGTTTGGTAGAATGGTCTGTTTCAACTTTTGGGAATAAATTCCTTTTAAAGGTTTGGTAGAATTCAGCAGTAAACCCATCTGGTCCTGAGTTTTTCTTTGTTGGGAGACTACTGATAACTGCTTCTATCATATTGCTTGTTATTGGTCTATTTAGGTTTTCTATTTCTTCTTGGTTCACTCTTGGTAGTTTGTATGCGTCCAGACACATCCATTTCCTCCAGGTTCTCAAATTTGCAGGCAGGTTCTCAAATTTGCAGGCATACAGTTGTTTATAATAGTTTCTACTGATTCTTTGTATTTCTGTAGTATTGGTTGTAATGTCTCCTCTTTCATTTCTGGTTTTTGTTATTTGGGTCATCCTCTTTTTTTAGTTAGACTAGTTAATAGTTTGTTTATTTTGTTTATATTCTCAAAAAAACAATGTTTTGTTTCATTGATCTTTTGTATCATTTTGGAGGTCTCCATTTCATTTAGTTCTGCTGATCTTAATGATTTCTTTCTGTCTACCAATTTGGGGATTGGATTTGTTGTTATTTTTAGTTCTTTGAGGTATAGCACTGGGTTGTTTATTTGAAATCTTTCCAATTGGTCTAAAGCATAGTTTAAATCCTGTTTGTCTGTGTTGATTTGTTGCCTAGATGATCTGTCCACTGCTGAGAGAGGGGTGTTCAGATCCCCTACTATTACCATATCAGGGTCTATTTCTTTCTTTAGATCTAACAGTGCTTGTTTTATATATCTGGATTCTCCAATGTTGAGTGCATGTATATTTATGATTGCTATGTCTTCTTGCTGGACAGATCCCTTTATGTTACACAGTGACCTTCTCCATCCCTTTTTATGGTTTTTGGTTTAAAATTTATTTTATCTGATATAAGAACAGCTACTCCTGCTTACTTTTGGTTTCCATTTGTATATCTTTCTTTCCCTTTACTGTTAGTCTGTGTGTGTCTCTGCAGATGAAGTGGGTCTCCTGAAAAAAAGCATATAGCTGGATTTAGCTTTTTAATACAGTCAGTCAGTCTGTCTTTTGTGTGAGGAGTTACTCCATTTACATTTAGGGATGTTGCTGAAAGGTATTGTCTTACTTCTGGCATTTTATCAATTTTCGTTTCGGTGTTTTAAATATCTTTTGTTCCTTTCTTCCCTTTTTATTGTTTACGTTTGATGTTGTTGGTTTTTTGAGGTAAGATTTAGTTACTTTCTCTTGCTTATTTGCATTTTCGTTCTACCATGAGGTTTTGTTCTTTCTTGTGTATTCATGGTAGTGAGTACAGTCTTTTATACTGCAGATGCAGGACTCCCTTGAGGATTTCTTGCAGGGCTGTTGGTGTGGTGGTAAACTCCTGCAGTTTTTGTTTGTCTGGGAAATACACTAATTCTCCCTCATTTCTGAAGGACAGCCTTTCTGGGTATAGTATTGCTGGCTGGCAGTTTTTTCTTTTAGTATTCTTAATATATCATCCCATTTTCTTCTGGCCTGAGTTTCTATTGAGAAGTTTGCTGTTTGTCTGATGCGGACTCCCTTATAGGAGACTAGATGCTTTTCTCTTGTTGCTTTTAGGATTCTCTGTCTTTGAGCTTTGCCAGTTTGACTATAATGTGTCTTAGAGAGGACCTTTTTGGATTGAAACTGTTTGGGGATCTTTGAGCCTCCTGGATCTGTAGGTCCATGTTCCTCCCTGTACCTGGGAAGTTTTCTGTTATTATTTTGTTGAATAGGTTTGCAATGCATTTTCCTTTCTACACCCCTTCTGGAATACCCATGATTTGCATGTTTGTGCACTTAAGTAGTCTGCTAGCCCTCTTCGATTTTCTTCATTTTCTCGAATTCGTTTTTCCTTTTTTTGTCCACTTGGGTTATTTTTAAAAGACTATCTTCAAGATCAGAAATTCTTTCTTCTGCTTGCTCTTACCTGATGATTAAGTTCATGGTTCTGTTTTTTATTTCACTGAAGGAATCCTTCAGTTCCAGGAGTTCTGCTACATTCTTTTCAAGGGTATTAATCTATTTGTAAATTCTCTTCTTCATATTCTGGATATTTTTTCTTGTTTCATTGTGTTGTCTGAGTCTTTTCCTATCTCATCGAGTTTCCTTAAGATTGTTGCTTGGGATTCCTTTCCAGTCATTTCAAAAGTTTCATGCTTTGTGGAGTCTGGTACTTGAGAATTACTAGATTCCTTTAGTGGTGTCATGTTTTCTTGGGTTTCTGTATTTCCAGTATCTCTTCATTGATGTCTGTTCATCTGGTAGAGCAGTTGCTTCTTCTAGTACTCTGGAGTGGGCTTTGAGGAGACAGACTTCCTCTTCCTTTTCCAGTCTCTGGTTCTGACTGCTCTTGTGTCAACAAAGTCTGGTGTATGGTGGGCCATCTCCACAGTGGCTGTGGCTGTGGCAGCCACTGTGGTGGCAAGTCACCCTTGCTGTGCCAGTGGTTGTGGTGGGCCATCCATGCAGAAGTGGTGTTCTGGGCATGCTCCTGCCTTCTGCCAGGCAGTGGGTGTTGCCTGCAGCTCCTGACTAGGACCTCAGGGATGCTCAAAAGGAAATTATCTAAATCATTAAATCTAAGAACAACAGCAGGATTGAATAAAAATAGCAATAAAACTTTTTGTTGAATGACAGAGTGCTCTCATTTTCCATTTTCATTTTATTCATTTTTTCCATTTTCCTAATTTTGAAGGAATATATACACTTTAAATAAGATTAACGTACTAAGTTGCAATGTTGAGGTTATTCTAAATAGTATTTTTCTACATAGCTACTGGTCACTATATGACCCATAATTAATGAGACTAAATAAATTATACAACAAATCTATTTCATAGGATTTATATAATAATAATGTACCTTAAGTGCACTCTCACTTTTTCTGAATCACACATACTAAGCCAGTAATAAATATACAAATGTAGATTTCTAAAAACACAATTATTTTTATTCTCTCTCTCTTTTTTTTTTTTTTTTTTTTTTTTGCTGGGGAGAATAAACGAAAGGAAAAGGCAACCAAAAAACGCCACAATTTCAAGAGTGAGGAATTATCAAATGAGAATTTAAACAGATAACTGGAGAATGAAAAGTATACCCTAAATGTGAAAATTAGAAAACAACAGTAATCAATTATAAAGAATTAAAAAACATATTTTCAGCAACATGGATGGACTTAGAGAAAATTATATTAAGTGAAATAAGCCAGGCACAGAAAGAGAAAGACCACATGTTCTCACTTATTTGTGGGGGGCTAAAAATAAATAAATAAATAAATAAATATACAAACAAATGGGGTGGAGGAAGATGACACAACAATCAACAATTCCTTGAAGTTGTTAAGAGAAGTGAACAGATATGATGTTGATGGTGGGAAGGAGAAAAGGGATGGGGGAAAGGAGGAATTGGTAAAGGGACATGAAAATCAACTACATTGTATATTGATAAATTAAAATAAGAAATAAATAATGATAAAAATTTTTAAAAAATAAATGCAAGCCCAGTTGACCTTTTGTTTTAGCCTAGGCTAGAAATTAGGAGTTTGAACTAATCAAATGCTAATGTAGTAAGCTCTCCATAAAGAAAAACATCACAGGTTTTGAATGCATATCAAGTTTTTTTTCTTTTCTATTCCCCGAGAAGAGAAAATCTTCTTAAAATCTTCAGCAGGGTGAGAGCAGGTTCTCATTAGAGAAATGCAATAAATTTATAATGAAGACACAGAAAAAAAATCAATCAATCAATAAATAAATAACACATTTTATTTTCATTAAATTGCATCAAATAGCACAGCTAATATCTTAATAAATTAGCCCTTGTTAAAAACATCAAAGAATAATTAAGGGGAAAAATTTACAAATTATTATCCCAGAGAAGTTTTTTAATTCAAAAAAAAAAAGTCAGTTTTTGTTTTTATTTTTAAGAAAAAAAAAACCCTTAAAGACTTAAATGTAAAAGCTAAAACTATAAAATTCTTATTAGAAAACATATACAAAAGCTACATGATGCTGAATTTGGCAAAGATTTCTTGAATATGACACCAAAAGCATAGGCAACAAACACAAAAGAGCAAAATTGGACTTCATTAAAATTAAAAACTTTCATGCACCTATGGACATTATCAAAAGATTAAAAAGACAGGTGACCTATGGATTGGGAGAAAGAACTTACAAATCACATTTCCAATAAGGGATTAACATGTGAATATACAAAGAACTTCTACAACTCAACACACCAAAAATCACAATTTAAAAAAGGGCAAAGGATTTAAAGCAGAAATTTCTCCAAAGAAAATATACAAATGGCTAATAAGAACATTAAAACAATGCTTAATATTGCTAATCATTAGGGAAATGCAGATCAAAACCACAATGATATACCACTTCACACCCATTAAGACAGCTATTATCAAAAACAGAAGAAAAAAAATAGAAAATAACAAGTGTTGGAAAGGAAGTGGGGAAATTGGAAACCTTGTACATTACTGGTGGGAATGTAAAATGGTCCAGCCACTGTGGAAAGTATGGTGGTTCCTCAAAGAATGAAACATAGAACTATCATATTATCCAGCAATTCTACTTCTAGGCATACAACCTAAAGAACTGAACAAAAGGACTAGAACAGTCTTCATTGTGGTGTTACTCACAATAGTTAAAAGATGGAAGCAACACAAGTGTCCATGGACAGATGAATAATTAAACAAACCGTGACGTATACATATAATAGAAATAAAAAGAAAGAAATTCTAACACATGCTACAACATGGATGAAGCTTGAAGACATATAAGTGAAATAAGCCAGTTAAACAAGGGCAAAAATTGTGTGATTCCACTTATATGAGATACATAGATGTCAAATTCACGTAGTTAGTACAATAGTGATTGCCAGGGACAGGGGAGAAGGAAATGGGTAGTTACTGTTGAATGGGTACAGATTCTCAACTGGGCAAGATGAAAAGCTCTAGAGATATATGGTACCGATGGCTGCAGAACAATATTAATGTATTTAACGCCACAAAACTATACAGTCATCCCTCCATATCCACAGCTTCCATACCCACACCATCTGCATCTGCAGATTCAACGAACTAGGGATCAAGAACACAGTATTCACAAGACGTGAAAACTACAGGTGACTGAGGGCTGACTTTTCACACCCGCAGGTTCCACAGGACTGACTGCAGGGCTTGAGCATCCACGGATTTTGGTATCCACGGGGGTCCTGAAACTAAGGGATGACTGTACACTTAGAAATGGTTAACATGGTAAATTTTATGTTTATATTTTACCAAAATAAAAAAACTGGGGAAAAACATAGCTTACCAGTTCCTTAGCCAAGTAATCTGCCAGCGTATTTAGAAGCTTGTAATATACTTCAAACCATGGCAGGTAACTGTAAAAAAAAAATAATAATAAAATGTATATATGTATACATACACATATACATACATATGTATAAACGTATACATACACATATATATACATATGTATAATTTAGAATCAAGAAACAGGCACACAAAATAAACATTAAATTTCTATCATTTCCAACAGGTTGATCTTGGAAGGCTGAAGAAACCATACTCATACTGATGTTCTATTTACTTCTCCAGTGAAATTTTACGTATTATCTATTATTAGTTCTCATAAAATGAATCAGAATACAAAGTTCTATTATAAAAGTTGTTCACTGCACACTTCTATTTTATATCAGCAGTATCTAAAATTATTTAATTCTATTTCATAGTAATCAGTAAAAGCACTCATAGGACAAAAATTAACCACTGTAAGAAGAGATCATTTAAAAACTAATTTAAAAAAGCTTTTAAAACAAAAGATATAATTACTTCTTCTTAAATATTACTGATTTGATTATATAACGCAATAGAATATGTGTTTAATTAATCACAAGTGATGTGTAAGGTTCATGGAAAGATTCATATTATCTTTTAATTCTACTTTCCCACGAGCTGTTTTGTTGGTTTGTTTTTGGTGGCTGGCCAGTATGGGGATCTGAACCCTCGACCTTAGTATTACAAGGCTGTGCTCTAACTGAACTAAGCAGGAGCCTTCTATGGACTTTTTGAAATACTCTCATATGCAAGAATTTTCTCTTATTATTTAAAACTTTTTAAAAGATAATTGCTTAAACAAACTTAACAATACACTGCAGGATTTATTTTATTTATTTATTGTAGCTCTAGATATATTTATTGAATAAAAGAACAAACAGAAAGAAAAGAAAGTGAGGTCAGATGGAAGACAGGGCATGGCAGAATACAAAAGGACGCGCCTTCCCCCCAAAAAAGAAGTGATGGTTAAGTAGTACGGTAAATTTCAAAATAAGTATCAATAGAAATATCAGAAAGCCTACTCTAAAAATTATAAACACTGTAGTTTATTATAAACAATATAGTTTAGTAGCTTACTATCGAATATAAATTAACAGTCCGACCACCAGATGTTTGAGGACATACACACAAAAATACAGGTTTGCACTGAACAAATATAAAAGGAATTACAAGTAAACACAGACAAAAGAAACAACGGAAGGTAACTTCAAAACTAATCTTTACTATCTTTAGGAGCTGAATAAAGAGCAGGATGCTATTTTAAAAACTAAATTAAGAAAAAAGAAATTATTAGAGAACAAGAAAGAGCTCTTAGAAATTCTAAAAGCTGAAAAAAATTAAAAATAATAGAAAGTTTAGAAGATAACTCAAGAAAATCTCCCAGAAGCTAAGTAGATAAACAGATGAATGAGAGAGAAAATATGAAATATCAGTACATCAATATCAACTATCATGTAGTTGACTAAAAGTAGTTCCAAAAAGAAAGAAAAGATGAAAGAAATTAAAGTTTCTTTTTTTAAAATTGCTGGAAAATTTCCCAGAACTTCAAACATGAGTCTCCAGACTGAAAGGGCAACTGAATGAAAAGCACAATGAACGAGCCAAACCAGAATATCACAGTGAAATTCTAAAAAAACAGGGGATAGAAAAATGCCTAAGAGCTTCTAAAGAGATAAAACAGGTAACTTAGAAAGGGAACAAATTCGAAATGTCATCGAGCCTCTCAAGAGCAATACCGGAAGTTAGAAGACAATGCCTTCAAAATACAGAGGTTAAATTCTTTGCACCCAGAATTCTGTCTGGAGAAACTATCAATGACGTGTGAAGATATAGCACTTTCAGTCATGCAAGGACTCTAAGACTCACCCCCCTAAACCATCCTAGAGGATGGCTTCAACAAAATGAGCGAGACCACGAAGAAGCAATGCTGGGATGTAGGAGACCAGAAATCTAAGACCATGAAGAGTGAGGTTGAGGTAAGAGTTGTGCAAAGGCCTAGAGAGCAACCAGTTCAGACTGAAACAAGAATGAAGGCTTTAAAAGGAAGGTGCTGGAACAGAGTATTTACAACAAGCTTGTTGACAACTTTACATGAGAGCCTGGAAAAATCTGGATAGGTATGTGACAAACCTGGAACAGCTTTGGGGGAATCTGCAAATCAGAAATTAATATTGGTAATCTAAATTTTCATATTCAAATTATTCAACTCGTGAAGTCCTAGTGCTTAGATGGTTATTCTACTTTATCTTTCACTATAACTCAAAGAAATAATTTTCATGAAGAATGTCCTTCTACCATACACATGATAGTTCCTTACATTGTAAATTCTTTTGTAGTCATTTCATACATTTCAATTTTTAATGACGTAAAGAAATTGCTATTTCAAGAACATTTCAATGTGTCACATAGTTCAGACCTATATATTCACATAAGATGAGATCTAATCTATTCAAGAAACATGCTGGTCTGTATCTATTCTACTCTCAAAGAGCTTTAAAGTAAAATTTACTGATTTTAGGTAACCGCAAGTCTACCTGTTAATCATTATGTTGTCATTTTCACCTTATTTAAATAATGTGAAACTTTATTTAAACCTAACTCTTCTTTCCTGGCCCACTATAAAAATAAAAAATATAATATATACCTCATAATTACAAGATGAGATAATCATTTTCTTCCTAGATCAAATACCTTAACATTCCTTTAAGTGTTTTGGTTTTCTCATCTTTACATATTATTTTTCATTGTTTATCTTTCCCTTTCTATTTCCTTTCAAATTGTGAAGACAAATCAGAACCCATTTTTCATTAAGAAGCTAATTTATACAGATAAATAACTTATCTGCAAGATTATTGTTTAATAATTACTATACCCATATTTAGGTTACTTTAAAAACTTAACACTTCTTATTTGTACTAATCATTTTATTATCAATGTAACTGCTATTTTTTAAATACCCACAAAAACTAACTTTTACTGAATTTTATCCTGGTTCCTGGCTATGATTTTATTCATAAATTGGACGAACACTATTTAAAAACAAGCTTACCCTTATGGGATGTTTCACACAGTCATCTCTAAGTCCCCAACATGCTTTATCATTTCTATTTGGGGAGTATAACTCAATAGTCAGTTATATGCCCACCTGGGAGGTAGAGAATAGAATTTAAGAATCACAAGATCTATGTGTTAAAATAATTGGAAGAATAGGGAATAAAACTTCTTAAGTACTAATATACGTATGATAGTATGCTAGGTACTTTCTATGTTACCTCATTCTTATAATAATGCTTTAACGTATATTTGACTAAACTAAGGTAAGGCAATTTATTCAAGGTCACAAACCTACCAACTGGAAAGCTTGGGATTAGAACTCTAATCAACCTGACTGAATAACACATGCTCAGGGGTCCATGACACACAGCCCATCACCCAATGTAAGCATGTATTTCTAAAATATCCAGCCTTGGAATAAATATGAATAAATAATGACGAGACATTTTCCGGTAATTAAACTGTGACAAAATTCATTCTGGTTTAATCTTAAATCGGCATTCTTATAATTTCTATTCACTGAAGCAAATTCTCTCTTCCAAAATTTGTTCATTTGTTTAACATGCAGAGCAACATCTCATACCTTTTAAATTATAATTTGTTCAGATGGGCAAATTTCTCAGCAAATAAAGATCTAATTAATTTGATTATTTTATCTAACATTTTGGTAATTCTTTCCAATACGGGGTTTTGGTAATGCTGCATGGCTGTGGATAAAAATTTGGGAAAAGATATGGATTGCAACAAAATGCCCCCTAAAGTAATATAAATCTATTTGTCAACACTCTAATTATATTTTGACCTAATGAGAAGACTCATTATTGCATTATTTAGCCAACATTTTTCTCTATATAATTTGTTTGTAACATAGTGGGACAGACTCTTTCAAATTTCTATTACGGCACTGCCTGATACACCAGTATGCACCATCACCATAAAGAACCAAGTGTAGTTATTTACACGTGCTCTTTGTGAACATGTACTGGCTCTAAGTGATAACTAACTCCTTCTAAAGAGTACGTAGCATTCATGCTTTTTAACAAAACCATCACTTATATCAAAGTTTAACTACTTTGTAAATCCAGCCATGCTCTTAGAAATGTCAAGGAAGCAAGGATATTTTCTGCTGCAAATAAGCATCAGCATCTAGAGCAGAGGGTTTAAACTAGCTGTCTGCAGGCTGCACCTAGCCCAGTGGCATATTTTGTTTGGTCAACACAGGCTGTTGTCTAATTGAATAAGTTGCCAACTTCAAAATCTGAGATAATTCACTTAAAAGTCTGGAGTTCTTATTCCTCTTAAAAATCTGAAGAAATGGCAATGCTGGCCACACATTTTCACTGTGCAACAAACGTCTAGAGCTGAGTAGTAGCTTGTCTTTAGATGTGGCATGTGCTATTCAGGCCACTGTACTTACCCCAACTTCCTATTGTTAGGCAACTAACCTGTTTCTCTAATTTGAGTCCCCTACCTGGTCCCTTTTGGTAACTGAATTCATAACCCCTGATATGAAGCAATTGCTGAACAGACAACCCTACTGCTCATTTTCTTATCTGATAAGAATATGGTCCAAGGTAAACTAAATAGTGCGATAATTCCAATATATAACTAAATTCCACTGCATACTTTAAAAGTCAAAATGTATGGTAAAAGTAACATCCCTTTTTTAAAAAAAACTATGACCAAAACTTTTGATCTGAATATATATACACATACACACATACATAAAATAAATATTGTAAATCATACAAGCTTAACTTGCTAGGGTAAAACATGTTTTTCTTGTGTTTTCACTGTTGTGGTTTCTTAGGTAATTTTCAAACAATATATGTTCAAAGCAATTAATTTTTAACTAACACATAAGGTCTTAAAGTGATTAATTATAAGTTAAAATATTTTTCACTAAATTTTATAGTCCCAAAGACAGGCGAAACCTGTTTTCTTACAACCAACCCCAAAAATCCTAGGAAGTTAAAAAAAATTTATTCAACATATTAAAACGGCTGAATAGGATATTTTATTTGAATTTTTAAAAACTAAAAATGTAATTTCTTTAACAAAGAATAACTGTGACTCTCATAGTCTTACAAACATATGTAAATGTAAAAAGAATACATTAGAACCAATTACTTTAAAACTGAAGATTGGAGATTAGTTAAAATTTCACTGTAAGATTATTTCCTTAATTTTCTGTAAAAACATAAGGCAGAAGATAAATGTAAAAACATAAGGCAAAAGATAAATGTATCTATAAAGTCATGAGTTCATTTTGTGGCAGTAAGAAGACTTCCCCCACACTTGTACTACCACTACAAAGCTGATAAAACTTTTACATTCAGAAGCCAAAGGTTAAATAAAGGAAAGGAAATGTTTTTTGTCAAATAGTCAGGTAACCACTAACAGTCTAAGGGATCGGCAGGAACCTAACTTATAGTAATCAAATAAAACTAAGGAAACTGCCTTTCCGTAGAAAAACGTCTAATGTCTAGAGGCTGTTTTTCTGTCTGGAAAATTGACACAAAATGTGTAAAATTGAAACATTCTGCTTCTAAGGGATTTGCCCAAAGGAAGAGTGTGAAAGCTTCAAGTTTGGTATGAGTTAGAGGGGGTTAGGGGGACTACAAAGGTCCTAAACATAAATCTGCCTTCCTTATTAGAGCATTTCATTTTGAACCCTCAGCGACAATTTTATAGTTGCAAAATTATGTTAATCAAATTAGGGGCGAAAAGTTGTTTCTTGCATTTTTGTTAGCATATAAAAGCAATTCTAAATACAAATAATGGCAAGATTTAAATTAGTAATATCTCAGTATATTTTTGAAATCTTGTTAAAACTGGGATAGACGGGTCCTAGAAATAACTAAAGCATATAATGGTCACTCATAATCAAATATCAACTTTTATATTAAATAGGCCTAAATTGTAATATTTCTTCTAAAAAAGTGAACAAAATGGATAGAAATCAATTGAAATACACTAATTCTGAAATCTTATAATAGCATAAATCCAGGAGAAAAAGAACACATGGTTTTTATAGCATTGGGTATAAATTTTCTCACTTAGAACTCTCTAGAGCAGTTTTTTAAACAATGTATATAAGTCACTTAACAGAGCACTTGGCTATAGTAAACACTAAATGATGTTGCTGTTAATTTATTACCATCATTGGTATTATCCTTAACATCTTTAACTTAAAAGAGTCTCTGCTATTCAGGAAATCCAACCAACAAAGTTATTTTTTGCTTGTCCTAATGAAAATGTTCTATAAATTTGTACTACTTTACTTTGTATTAAAATATCTTAAAATTCCTTAAATGTATATCATTTTCATTACGATTACTCTTTTTAAAGGACCTCAAATATTTTAAACTGTTCAATATCAACACTCAAGAGACTCCTATAAATATTTTTCTTTTAAAATTTTTAGATCATTAAAACACAAACTCAAACATTAGAGGGTAACTCAGAAATATTTTTTTGTGAAGATATATTGGATATCTATAGAAAAAAATTAGTGTTTAGGACATTGTAAAGACAATAGGAGAAACACCAATTAATTTCTATCCAAGAATCTTAATTCATTTGCTACTAACAATGAACCCTGAAAAATCAAACCAGTATTATCTCACAATAGAATCCCTAGAAATAGAGTATGCTTCAATATAAATGCACTAAGTTTAGAAAAAGGACAGCTTCAAAGACAAGGTAATAAAATGTTTAATATTCAAGTCATTATATTTCAGGTAGAGAAATAAATAATGCATTAAAAATAACCTATAATCAGAGGAGAAATAATCTTTGTACAAAATCTCAACTTATAAGGAAAGAAAAAAGGGAAATAACCAATTATCAGATTAAGCATGTGCAAAAATTCTGGTCACTTATAGGGATAATATGAAAGCCACTGTAGCTTTTTCATTTATGAACTGCTTTAAATAAATCCATTCATTTTATGAATTGTGATTAAAAACTACAGTTACTCATTTAGTTTGACATACTATAGAAAATTTTGTAAAATTATCTTAACAAATCTTTTAGAAATAAGACTGTAACTAGACACCAAAATGTAAGCATTAATTAGGTGTCACAAATATAAGTGGCTTTTATTTTCTTTTCTAAACTTCTCTGGATTTTCCAAATTTTCTATAGAAAAGTATATTACTTTTGTTGTTAGAAAATATGGTTAGAGACATATTTCTGTGATTTGCTTATGTAAATATTTGTCATATTTCTCCATAAACTTTAGCCCTACTAAGTACATGGATTTTAAGACCAGAACACTCCTATAACACTGACTGCAAACATGGCTCTACTGCTTTGGCTGCCGCCAGTAAAGACTGTACTCAGAATAACATCGCAGTCGGCCTTCTCTCACATACCTCTGGAAGCAGTACAGCCTGTGAGAAAAAAATTAGCCTAGAAATGGAGAGAACCGATTGTACGAATCAATTGCATGAATAGCTCATCAAATAATCCTGCCTTACTCTCCCCACTCCCCCCCCCCAAAATTACTAACTATTCTAAGTCTTGGTTTTATATTGAAATAAAACAAACCTTTTTCTACTATTATCTTAAGGTTACAGTGAAATTAAATGACTGTTGTTAGAGGGGGAAAGAAAGATAGGAAATGAATATTAGATGTAGTAGCATTTCTCCAACTACCTCATAAAGCATTTCTACCATGTTGAACATTTTGTATTGAAATTACAGGAAAACGTTAATATCTGGCTCCAAGACTTGACAGTCACCCCCGCCAACCAGCAATATTTTTTTCTTTCCCAAAGGTCATTCTTTCATACTGTGATCCCAAATTTCAAGGGCAGAACAGTCCACCCTTCCTATTCTCAATTCTGCTACACCACCATGATCAACAGACTACCTCTGGAGGACCTGTACTAAACACTGATGAGATACTTGCCCACCCTGCAAACACACTGTATATTCTACCTGACAAAAGATGATTGATCTGGCTAAATTCCCATTAACTTCTCACATGATAGCTATAGTGCCACATTTATAGTTCGTCATCTATATAATGGTAACATCTCAGAGAAAAACTGATTGAAATGATTTTTGCTTATTGCAAAAAGCAGGTAAATGCTGAAGTGTATAAAGTAAAAAAAAAAAAAAAGAATGAGGATATATCCTGCTAGACATTTTTATAAGTATATACAATTGTACATTAATATATACATGTTTGTTATGTACTAGCTACTTATAAAATATATACACATTTACATACATATATAACTTGTTCCTTTTAACTATAAAGACATAGTATAAACATTACTTTTAAATTTTTCATCATTTCACAACCTATCAAAACATTTCTCCCAGTCAGAATGTATATGTGTACACCTGTTCCTAACAGCTAAGTAACATTTCATTGTCTTAGTCATTCACTCATTTATTTATTCAACAAATATCTATTAAATCTATTAAGAATTCACTATGTGCCAGGTACTACTATAGATACTGGAAATATATCAGTAAACAAAACAGACAAAATCCCTACTCTCATGTAGGTAACATTCTGGCTGGGGGGCAAAGTCATGCTCAGAGGCAGTATTGGGGAATGTATGATAATACACCTAACCAATTCCCGCTGAGTGACATTCATATTGTCACCAATTTTTTACATTTATTTTGTATTATTTTTTTAAATAGATAAATGGTATGTATTTATCATGTACAACATAATGTTTTGAAGTATATATACATGG
This sequence comes from Cynocephalus volans, assembly GCF_027409185.1. Taxonomy (NCBI): domain Eukaryota; kingdom Metazoa; phylum Chordata; class Mammalia; order Dermoptera; family Cynocephalidae; genus Cynocephalus; species Cynocephalus volans. Next base: position 128,363,594 of record NC_084470.1, on the reverse strand, counting down.
TGGAATGACTAAATCTAGCTAATTAACATATTTTGGCTACTATAAGCCATATTATAATAAATAACTTTGTTCACTCTTAGGAATATTCCTGGGATTTAAATTCCTAGAACTGGAATTACTGAGTCAAGCAATGTAAGATTTAAAAAACCCGATAGATATTATTAAATTTCCCTTCAAATTGTTATGCCATTTTATATTCCTACAAACAGCACATGAAGTGTGATTCCCATCACACTTATTAAAAAAAATTTTTCACTTCTACCAATCTTAATGTGCTCAGTTCTTTCACCTTCAGTAAAGCCGAGCATCATTCACAGGTGTATACGCTATTTACAATTCCTCTGTAAGTTATTCAGACACTTGTTTTTCTATTGGGTTCTTTTTCTTATTAACTTGTGGGTGCTTATTATGTATTGTGGCTATAACCATCTGTGACAGTTGTTGTTAATATACTTCTACCAGTTCATTATTTATACTTTAAATTTCCTTATTATATTTGTCACCAAATGAAAAGTTTTCATCACTATGTGGTCGAATATGATGATCGTTCAGGTTTCAGGATTCTGTGTTAGGTATATAAAGGCTCTCACCACCACGGTAATTTTTTTTTAAGTTAACAGTATTTTCTTCTAGTACATTTAGTGTTTCATCCTTTCTTTCAACAACTATAAATCTAAACTGGTGAAAGATCAACACACCAAGTAGACAAACTGGGACCAAAAACACCACTATTCCTCTCACTGTAGCACAGAGATTTGTCAAAATAATTTTCCAAGAGATGCATTGATTATAGCTTAGAAATAGATGTTTACCTATCCATAACAATTTTCTGAACTCCGTTTTATTTGGATTTTCTCTTCACTAGGAAAACTGAATAGCTCCTTATTTTACTGGTTATCCTGTAAATTAACTGTTCTCAAAGAATACCTTAGCAGAGTCTTTTTCAGGTTCAGGACAAAGATTGAGATATGCCATTAAAATCTTAAAAGAGCAATTTTTTTTCCTAATTTACTAGGAAAAAATAAGCTGGAGGATAGAATTTTCTCAACTTAAGATTTTCCTCTATGATTTTTTCATAAAGCTTTGACACCTCCCATTTCTTTTTTTCCCCTCCCATTTCTTATCTACCAGAAAGCCCTGTCAAATGACAAAAATAAATGAAGTATAAAAGAATAATTTTTTTAAATAAAATATAAAATAATCAACAAGGCTTATTGTGAATGGTTCTCTTTATTGGCATACATGATTTTACTTTCAGTTTTTACATTTATATAAGACAACCATATTTAAAACTAGTCCTAATTCAGGGCTGGCCGGTTAGCTCAGTTGGTGAGAGCACAGTCTTGTGACATCAGGGTCAAGGGTTTGGTTCCCTGTGCCAGCCAGCCACTAAAAAAAAACAAACCACTCTTCATTCAAAGAATACTACAACATTCAGGTGTTCTTCCACACATACAAGTTTGAAAACCAGATATAAAAATAACTTGATTGCTGTAACTGTTTTAGAATGTTTCCTCGAATTAATGACAACTGGATTGCAGACATGGACACGACACTAATCTTTCAGTCATTTAACAAATAGCTACAGTTTATATTTTGTATAAATATTTTGAAGTAATGTTGGCTTTCCTCAATTTAAGCAGAAACTTCTAAGAATGTTTATTCTACAAGCACATTTACATTCTGGACATTCAGTAATTATTTGTTAATTATTAACAGGTTCAATGTATTCCAAATATTTTTAAGAGTTAAAAACAAAGAAAAAAGATCAGACTCTGTAACTATAAATAATATCAGGAACACAGTTTGGAGGCAATGAGGTAAGCTATAAAATACAGATGCAAATGTTATAGAATATGATGTCTATAACTTACTCTCAAATGGATCAGTAAAAACAACAATAATGATAGAGGGAGAGAGACAGAGAATTTGCATTGTATGTGTGTAAGGGGGGTGAGAAAGAAAGGTGTATTTTAACAACTGATGAATCTAGTTTATGCAAGAGTTCATTGAAACTTTTCTGTAAATTTAATTTTTTTAATAAAAAGTTTCAAAAATTCATAAAGAAAATTAAGAAAGCATATACAGCTTTGTTCTATTAGGGCAATCTCATCTTGAGCAGAGTGCATGAAGCTATTCCCCCCTTTAAATGGTAGCTTTTGAACTTTCAGTATGAAACACAATGATAAAAGGAGCTGTCCCCAACCATTCCCTCTGTCAACCCCACCCCCACTGCCCAACTAACCTGCTCCAAGTTGGAACAATCAACCTAGACTTTGAAGCATAACACTCTTACGGATAAAGCATAAACTTTAAATTGAATTATTATCCAGATGAAAAAGTTGTGCCTAAAGAGAGAATGGTGGCACATTCACATTCTATTACTTTTTTTTTTTAATTTAATTTAATTTTGTCAATATACAATGTGGTTGATTATTGTAGCCCATTACCGAAACCTCCCTCTGCCCTCCTTCTTCCCCTCCCTCCCAACAATGTCCTTTCTGGTCGCTTGTCATATCAATTTCAAGGAATTGTAATTGTTGTGTCTTCTTCCCTCCCCCCCCCCAGTTTATTTGTGTATTTATTTATTTATTTTTAGCTCCCACAAATAAGTGAGAAAATGTGATATTTCTCTTTCTGTGCCTGACTCGTTTCACTTAATATAATTCTCTCAAGGTCCATCCATGTTGTTGCAAATGGCAGTATTTCATTCGTTTTTATAGCTGAGTAGTATTCCATCGCGTAGATGTACCCCATTTTCCGTATCCACTCATCCAGTGATGGACATTTGGGCTGGTTCCAACTCTTGGCTATTGTAAAGAGTGCTGCGATGAACATTGGGGAACAGGTATACCTTCGACTTGATGATTTCCATTCCTCTGGGTATATTCCCAGCAGTGGAATAGCTGGGTCGTATGGTAGATCTATCTGCAATTGTTTGAGGAACCTCCATACCATTTTCCATAGAGGCTGGTTTTGCAGTCCCACCAACAATGTATGAGAGTTCCTTTTTCTCCGCAACCTCACCAGCATTTATCGTTCACATTCTATTACTTATAAAGCACAGAAGCATTTACTTTTGAATAAAAATTGAAAGAATTTTCCCACTCTAATATTCTGAGTAAATTAATAACCTAATGCTCAATGAATGATACAAATGTAGCTAAAATAGCAAATGAAAAGAGGAGACATCAGATTTATATTTTCTCTGCAATGTAACTAATTAGCAAATTAAATGTTCTTTTCCTATAAGTATTTTTCAAGAATCTAGTTTGTCCAATATCCATATTATAATAACAATATATTTCTTTAAAAATTTTTAAAACATCTCGTGGCCAAAGAAAAACCTCTAAATACTTCTGCCCAGGGCCAGCCCGGGGCTCACTAGGGAGAGTGTGGTGCTGATAACACCAAGGCCACGGGTTCGGATCCCTATATAGGGATGGCCGGTTGGCTCACTTGGAGAGTGTGGTGCTAACAACACCAAGGCCATGGGTTAAGATCCCCTTACCAGTCATCTTTTTAAAAATAAATAAATAAATAAATAAATAAACACTTCTGCCTAGGACCACCAGTTTGCAACTTTTGTCTTAAAGCAGCAATTCACTTTTAAAAATTCAAGTTCTGATTCAGTGACGGAAAAGAACACACATTAATTTAATTGAATTGTATGCATCCTATTTTGTATGTGAAACACATATATTATTTAAACTCATGTCTTAATATTTCATTTGCAAAAATAAATGCACAAAAACCAATCTTTATAAGAGTCAATTCTTTCAAAATTCCACTATGTTACTGGTAAATCTTTAAACCCAACTGATTCTATATATAGAAAGTAAGGAAAACTATTTTTTCAACATACTTGGATTTAGAAAAAACACAAATTATATTAGTTTTTTTTTTTTGGCATCCCACATATAACAAAGTACAAAAGAAAGATATAGTTAATCCATTTTGCATCCATTTTTTTTTTTTTACTACAAATACTCACCTAAGGATACACAAACAAATTTTGCCTCCTGACGTAAGTCTGCAGAATCCAAATCTCTGTTTACTTTCAATGTCTGTCAGTACAAAGGTAAAGTGCTGTCCAACTTGATTTTGAGACACCCTAAAATATAGTAACATTATGAGACATTAAGCCTGTGGGACAGTTTTCTAAACAAAAGCAAAAATATATTTACATGTGGCACTAGTTTCACCTTTCCAATCAGTTGGTTCTTGAAGCTATGTTCTAACACAAAATGGGTGTGAAATGTGTAAACTAAATCATGAGTCAAACATCAAAATGAGTTGTAATACCTCACAGACCGAGCAACTCACCAGAGACTAATCCCATACTATGAAATCATAGGGTAGTTTACCCCAAGTTTTCATAAACTGTAAGTACTCATAAAATATTACATAAATTATCAAAATAATTATTATCAAAACTACAGAATTAAGAAGCTAGACGTGACTGGGTCTAGCTTTTACTAGACTTTAGCCTCTCTTTTCTCAATTATTCTAAAACTTCTTAGATAGTAAATCGAGTTGCTTTAGAATCTATTGGCACACACCACCAACTCTGTTTAATTGCTTCTCCTGTTGACATTCTCACCCAATAAAGTACCATACAAAATACTCCTGGTATTTTTTTAGAATTCTCTTTTAAAGCTACCAATACACTGAGGAATAAACTTCCAAGTACAAAATAAAAATATAATTTCTACAAAAAAAAAAAAAAGCTTACTGATTAAGCTGTAGGAATTTTAGCTAATTTTGAACAAAGTATTACAATTCCATAACATGTGCCATGTGTATAAGGGACAATACGAACCATCAGACTGAATCTTTATTTCTATTCAGAATATATGAATGTATTCTTGGTACTGGCTATAACCCTCCATTACATAACCATAATTGGAACTTGTCCTTGTCTCAAAATAAAATATTCATGGCACCTAAACCTTGGTTTTGAAATAGCCATAGAAATTGTGAAAAAAGAAGTAAGTTACTACCTGTGTGCCAGTTCTACAAACAGTTTAGTCAGGAAATATTGCATTTCAAATGCTGGATATTTTACAAATACATTTGTAAATGGACAGTTTTTTAACAATTTTTATAACCTTCAAAGCAAAACCTCCAGTGGCTAATATGCCCTCCAGTGCCCAAGGTTCATAATACATAATATCCTTTCATAGCTTTTCTTCCTTGATTTTACGCTTACTGTTAATTTGAAAATTGCAACTTGGTGGGGGGGGTGGGGGGGACACACAACTAATTCCCCAGAAATGAGGTAAAACAGAGTCTCACTCATCAGCAATAGTTATTAGTATTATCAGCCCATCATTCAGAAGGTTTTATCTTCAATACAGTTAAGTTTTAGTCTCACTAATCTTTACTTTAGCAAAATATTTTCCTAAAATAAACTTTCTTTTAAAAACCCCTCATACTACACTCTTAAGAAAATGGATAACAGGGTGTGAAAATCACATGAAAAACAATAAATGAACTGTTACTACACTCAAAAGACTATATATTCTATGAAATTCCAACTACATACAAGTAGTTCATTCAGTATTTGTTCAGTAAAATACAAACATAGTGAGATTTTCAGAACTGCTAGAAGGGTTTCCCTGTAGTCTTCCATAATCTTGCACTATTTCTATACAGCTATTCTTGGGAGACAACTAGCCGTGAGTTTCACATCATCACACAGATGGTCTTTTCAATTAGGATGAAGTGAGATAGAAATCAGGATATATACACCTAATTTCAAAGGACACAATTCGAAGGCTTTAATCAAGGCCATACTAATATTTTTTTTTTTCCGCTAGTGCCTACAAATGTACCTGAAGAATAAAGGGAAGAAATATAATCTATTGGCAATGCTGCTTTAAGACTCCCAACCCACCACAGTGGGGAAAACGAGAGATATAATAATTTAAAAGGCTTGTTTTATTACAAATATTATTTAATTTTAAATCTCTAGCCTTTTTTATTAGAAGCAGTGAAGAGAAGGTACATTTCATTTTATAAAAAAACAATTGTAATCATTTTAAAGTGTGCACTAAGAGAAGCTAAAGTTATTTCAAATGATGACTTATACTGTACCTTTCAACGTCAAAGGGGAAACAGAATTTTGGCACGCTCTGAAGTACTTCCTACAAATGCAAATTAAAAAAAAAAAGTTTTAGAATATTTTTTAAAGATGCATTTAAAACTTTTTTGAGACATTTTCTAGAAAAAAAAATAAGTTTGTCTCTTTTCCTTAAGAAATTGCACAGGTTCCTAGACCAAAATAATTGATTATTAAAAAGGAATTAAGTTTGTGCTTTGGCAGATTGCACTGACAATGCCATGGAAGCCCCAGGAGGGAAAGGCCTGGCCTGAAGGGTATTAACACCCTTCACATCCCCGCTGGGATTCCCTTCAACAAGGCCATATGGATTTTACAAGAAGCACCACACCATATGGGTAAGCTACGTCTGCTGCTACTTGTACCACAGACTAACCATAGGGACTTCTGACAGATCCTGGCTCAAAAATATAAATGTTGTTTCAATTAAAATGCAGGCAGAGAAAAGGGAATGAAGTTGGCAGCAGAATGAATTACTGAGAGGTATAACAACTCTACACGTCCACAGTCAAGCGGTTTAAAAAAAAAAGAAAGATTTCGTATAGCTGAAGAAAGACATTTATATCTTTCAACTCCTGATACTCATTTTTATCTTAAACAACACTCTTAAAGAAATGTTATCTAAAAACAAGCCTTTAAATTAAACATAGCATCTACTATGTGCACTTTCATTTAAGAATTGTCTAATATGAAAATCAATGTTTTAATTAAACATAGAAAATAATCTGATTGATTTTGAAACCTTCAATAATTTTATAGTCATTATAAAATAATTTTAAAATCTTTCAGAAATCATATGCATTAACAATTATAACAAAATGCAAATAATTTCCAGCATTTGTCCAAAAAATGTTTTTAAAAGGTCTATTTTGCTATATCTGAAAAACCATTTCAGATTAACTCTGATTCAAAAGTTAAACTTTGGAATTGAAGACAACATCACACAAGTTCAAAGTCAGGCGATTTTACAAAACAAAGCAGAGATTGATGAGGAAGTTTCCTATTAAAAAGAAAAAACAGCAAATATCTTAATGCACTAGTCATCCCCCCCAAGAAAAATACCTTACCTACCACCTCTCTACCAATAAAACTTGCATCCAGAGAAACCATCAGTATTTGAATACTTAAAACCCTATATATAAATATAGCACTAAGTGTTTTAAAGTAGAATTTCTTGCATTCACTTAAAATGTACACTGCAATAAGGTATCAATTAAAAATAAAACAATGTAAACTTCCAATACCAATACTTAAGAAAGCCTCAAGTGCCTTAAGAACCCACAGAAACAGAAAGAAAAGCATCATGTAAAAAAGGCAATCTTCTGTTCTTAGGGCAGGGTACCCTAGTTTACTTATGAATATGTACCTTTAAGAGTCTGAGCACAGAACCCATATTCAAGAAAGCTACCTATTTTGCTGACAATATATTGTTAAATGTAATTAAAGGAGTCACTAAACTTGAAATAACTTAAATTACTTAAACTAAAAAACAGTTCATTACAACTGAGAACAGTTTATTTTCATGTGACCATTGCTTATCCTTATCTTGTGCTGCATAAAGTGAAGCCATGTACCATATTTACTACACATATGAACACTATTCATATATCTTCCTGCAAAATTGTCCACATAATTTCTGTAACAATAAAGAATAACTATTCAAAGTTCAATGTCTGCCTCTAAACATGCCAAATTAGTAATATATTCCACATCAGTTTTAAGACTCAAATTAAGAAGAATGCTTCCCAGTTAGCTGCTCAGTCTTTCACACCCTCCCCTTCCCTTCTTCTACAAGTAACACACATGCACACACTTCTGCAAAACAGCCTCAGCTCGCTTCCCAACTGGCAGAAGCATCCCTCAGGGGACAAGTCTTTAAACCTCCGCACTCTTTAAAATTCAACCAGCCAGCAGGTCTATAGACTAGTGTATAAACAGTATAGACAAAAAAATCCTCTCTCAGCTTATGTCAGTGACAAAGCAGCTCAGCAGTTGACTGTTTCTCCCCTGACAGTATAAGCTGGGTTTACACAGATCAATAGCTGGAAGTCCTCCTACCTAGCTCTCAGGGCTTGATTTTCTTCTTTAATTACAGGTACTATTCAAAATGAAGTTAAAAAAAGAAAAGAGAAGGAGAGAGAGAGATTTGGAGGGAGAAATAAAATTAATGCAAATAGCTCTTTTGGATTTTTTTTGGACAGCGCTAATTGAAAATTATACTTCTACATTTACTGGAAGCATTCATAATGGCTCTAGTTTTTCCACCACACAGTGTATGACATATACACACACACACACACACACTCACACTAATTTTAGGTTGGCATCTATAGTTTATGTGAAAGGATTAAGATAATATTCGCCAGAAGTTTTCAGTTTTCCCCTTTCTTACAGGCTTTTGTTTAGCCAAGAAAAATTATCTGGGTTTCAGAATCCTCCTAAATCTCCAAAACATTTTATTTTTATACAAAAGAGCATATTGGCTAACACATGTCAAGTGACAAAAATAGAAATAACAAAAAGAATGGAATATAATTCAAAATTATAAATAGCAAAATTCAAGGGGTAATAATACATATTTCTGTACATGTCCTAAAAACAACACATCTAGGGCCGAGCCCGTGGCGCACTCGGTAGAGTGCTGCGCTGGGAGCGCGGCGACGCTCCCGCCGCGGGTTCGGATCCTATATAGTGAATGACCAGTGCACTGAGTGCCGGTCACGAAAAAATGACAAAAAAAAAAAAAAAAGAAAAAAAAAAAAAAAAAAAAAAACAACACATCTACTATTCTATTAATGACCAGAAACAAGGACTGATGAAAATTTATACAATGGGTTTTTTTGGTCCCATATTAATGTATCTCTGGTAATAAACATTATAATGAAATTAATCTCATAAGAGAGAAGGGAGAGAAGAAAGTAGTATACTAAGTCTTTATCCCATGAGGTTACTACCATTAGCACTATAAATTGATCAACTAAAAGGGGAAACAAGCATTTAAGAAAGACCCTCGACTTAAAAAAAAAAAAAAAACACTGAAATATGTAAAGTTTAGATGCTGATCAAAGTCCAACAACCGCAAAAGCTTTAGAATTTCTCTGAGAAAAATCTAAGATGAAATGAAATATGTCATTGTTGATATCAATAATTCTTTTCACTCTTTCTCCACCACTTCTTTCCCCACCGTATAATGAAATGCTGGTGTTCTCTTAAGTTCCATATTCTCTTCTCTTCCCTATTCAATAAGGTATACCTGCCTAGGCAAATCTCTTCTACACCCACGGTTTCAACTACAACTACTAAATCTCTTAGTCTTACCGTCTAGACATTTCTGGGAAGTCTGGAACTATATACCTAACCACTTTCTGGCATCACTTTCTAAATATTCCCAGACACCTCAAGTTCGTAATGTACAAAACTGAAGCTGTTATTTTAGTTATGATCCTTATCACCTAGAACAGCAGCACCACCTAGCCAGTTACCCAAACCAAAAACACGGTAGTCATCCAGACCCCTCCTTTTCCCTGACCCCCATATATAATCAATCATTCACCAAATCCTTCAATTCCACTTCATAACTATCTTGCTCCAGAGGTCCTCGAGATGGGAGGGTAGAAACAATTAGAAAAAAAATGAAAAGGTATCAGAATCACTTTGGAGGATTTTTCAAAACACATTTGATTGCCTAGACTGTAAAGCCACAAGGGTCCTGAGTCTTTAGCTTCAGTTTGAACTGCACCTATAACTAAGGAATAAAACTAACTGCGTCGGTTAAGGGTACTTAACATATGTTAGTAATAGCTACACTCTCATAGCAAGAAGTGACAAGGTAAACTCGTCTGGGGACTGTTTAATTCAACATCCACCTCAGGAGTCTTCTCTGCTTCTGCTCTGCTGGGCTGAGTTTGCTTTGTTCTCAGCTACCTTTACACATGGTCACAAATAAGCTGCCAGAGTTCAGCACATCTCATGATGACACAGCAGTGTCGAGTGAGAGAAGCATTTCTTTCTCTGAGTCTCTTTTTATCGGTGAGGAAACCTTCCCCAAAAGCCTTTCCCATATAATTCACCACAGGGTCACAAGCCATCCCTAGACTCATCACTGGCAAAGGAAGTGGCTAGCCATGCTCAGTTTAGCCTTAGACTAGTTAGAGGAAAAGTCAGGACTCAAAACCATTCACGTTCCAATAACCATCACGGGTAATTATAAAGAAGCTTGAGAGAAGTATATTTTCTTTCTTAAGAAACCTCACAATAATAAGAATCATATAATAATTAAATTTATAGTAAAGCTCAAGAAATATATAATATGGTATTATATAAGAATAATTTTCAAATATCCATAGTTTTATTTGTATGAATAACACTTTCAGAATGACTTTGCAACAACAAAGGGGATACTTGTCAATTTTAATCGAATTTTTCACAAAGGCTATGGATTTCTAAAAAGATGATTATTTAATTTTGAATATTACCTCCCCATATAAATGAGAATTAACTAATACTATGTATTCATTCAATCTATTTGTGTTTACACAAGGTAGTTATTTTTCCTTAAAAGAAACATGCACTGAGCTACTTAGCCACAAGCACGTTCCATAGCACAGAACCGAGATTCCCAAACCGTGCACTGGGATGTTCTGCGGCACCACAGCGAACTCTCAACGACACCGCCAGATATTTTAAATTTTCAAGGGAAACGCAGCTATACTGATGGTGATTAAATCAGGATGCATTTTATCAAATGGGAGAATTACATTAATATGGTAAATTACATAGACGGCTTCTTTAAATATCATTTTTTTTTTAAGAAATGTTCTAAACATACAGAATTTATTTTAAACTGAGAGCCAAGAAATAACTGACAAGATAACTGACCAATGTGGGATTTTTCTCTTGTTTTTTACTTTTATGTACTGTCTTAGATAGAAATAAATTTCTCTTTTACCCATACTCTTTAAATTAGAAAAAGCAATATAAGTCTGTGAATTATGACAGTAAAACTGTTTAGACTGTTAACTCTGATCAAGTTATTTTTCACTATCAAAAACAATAAGTGAATTTTTATTATTAGAAATTTACATTATTATACCTGTCATGAAGCAAATATATTCTGCTATAAAAAGAATTATGCTATGAAATATAAATTTCAAGGATTTTGAATCTGTGTGTATCAGTCTTAGATAGGTAATCAGAGACCTCTGCAGTCTACAATCACTTTAATCTATTGCCAATGAAAAAACCTAGATTGAAAGAAGCACAGAGTGACATTACAAAAAAATATGTGTTTGTGTGTGTGTGTGTGTGTGTATTTTTTAAAAATGAGATAGGTGATATGCTTGGCAAATAAAAAGCATAATACATTTACTCTCATCATTTTGAGTAAATAGAAGCATTTAAAGAGCATGAAAGTTATACACAAGCAAATGGGATTCCAGAGGGTTTTTTTCTGTCCAAAATTCTATGGTAAACTGCCTTCAAATTTTTAACCGTAGGTTAAAACTAGTTTTTGAGCAAGAATATGGAAACCAATTACCAAACTCTAAAATAAAGCTACTTAGGAAGACTCGCTTTCTTTTTGCCTAATAACCATATAATCACGCACCACCCACTTTAGACCAATATATCTACTCTTTGCTTCATTCAGTCCTATTTCAATTAGTAACATTTCTAGATGAAACAAAATATATAATAAAATAGAGCACTGCCCATAATATTTATTTGCATTTGTCGAGACCTTAGTATTTAAAAATGAATATCAAGCAATCATTTAAATTAAGATAGGGAGAATTAAGGTAAGTAGCAAAATGCATTAAGTTTTAGAAAGAAAGAAGTTTTACATCAGTCAACTGATCAGGTACCATGACTCCCACCCACAATTAGATGCTGTGAAAGGTAAAGAAAATATGATTCTTGATTTTCAGACCTAGGGAGACAAGATTATATCATTAGAAAACAAAGGCATGCACATATGCACATAGGCACACACGTTGTAGGAACACATAGTAGGGTGTTCAAGTGCACAATGCTCTGAAGTCAAGCAATTAACATTCAAATCCTGGCTCTGCAAGCTACTGGCTATGCACTCCAGTTACCTTATCTAGAACAGGCAAAAATTAGTGTTATCTCACAGGATGAAATGAGGATTTATTTCATGATTTCAGTGAGGTATAAGTGAGAATAAAATAAAAATACATGTAGCCCATTCCCAGCCCGGCCAACTGCGTGCTAAACAGAGAGGCACCCAACCAGAGAGGCGCAAGTCCCACAGAGACCAGGCACCCTGTGAGGACAGCACATGACCAAGCAGTTAGGGCTCACCGCCGCCAGACCCCATTCCTGGCCCGGCCAAGTGTGAGCCAACCAAAGAAGCACCCCCAGGAGAGGCCCGAGACCCATGGGGATCATGTGCCCGAAGTAACATGAGGAGACAGAACAGACACTGGAGGAGACAGAGCAGAAACTGAGGCAGCCATGACAAATTGGCAGCCCCAGCAGGATCCTAGCCAGATAGTAAGGTCATCATTGCCACAATGACTAAACATCAAAGAAAGATATCAGAAATATGAAAAATCAAAAAAGTACACCACCAAAGCATAATAACTCTCAAGCTCTAGATACTATAGAACAAGAAACCCTTGAAATGTCTGACAAGGAATTGAGTGATAATTCTAAGGAAACTAAATGAGATACTAGAAAACTCAGCTAGATAGCATGATGAAATGAGGAAAAGTATACAGGTCCTGAAAAAAGAAATGTACAAGGAAATCAATGCCCTGAAAAAGAATGTAGGAGAGCTTGCCGAGCTGAAGAATTCATTCAGTGAAATAAAAAACAAAACAGAGAGTATAACCAGCAGGCTTGCAGAAGCAGAAGAGAGAACTTCTGACCTTGAAGATGTGCTGTTTGAAATAACACAGGAAGACAATAAAAAAGAAAAAAAATTAAAAACATTAAAGAAAATCTAAGAGAGATACCAGACAACCTTAAGCGCTCAAATATCCAAGTCATGGGTATTCCAGAAGGGAAAGAAAAGGAGATTGCATTGAAAACATATTCAACAAAATAGTGGCAGAAAACTTCACCGGTATAGGAAAAGACACAGATCTTCAGATTCAGGAAGCTCAAAGATCCCCAAATGTATTCAACCCAAAAAGGTCTTCTCCGAGACATGTTATAGTCAAATAGGGAAAATTCAAAGAGAGAATCTTAGAAGCTGCAAGACAGAAGCATCAAATCACCTATAAGGGAGACCCAATAAGGCTAACATCAGACTTTTCATCACAAACCCTAAAAGCCAGAAAGGAATGGGATGATATATTCAAAATACTTAAAGACAGAGACTGCCAGCCAAGTATACTCTACCCCACAATGCTATCCTTCTGAAATAAAGGGCAAATAGTATATTTCTCAGACAAACAAAAACTGTGGGAGTTCACTACCACATGACCACCCTTACAAGAAATCTCAAGGGAGTACTGGGTTTGGTACCTGAAAAATAACTACCACTGCCAAAATAACTCAAAAAAAACCAAAACTCACTAGTAAAATAAAAATATCAAAAATGAAGAGGGGAAAAAAAAGTTTATCTATACCCAAGAAACCAACTAATACAGAACACAAACAGTAAATCAGAAAGAAAGGTACAAAAGACACTTAAGACATCCAAACAAAAATCAATAGAATGTTAGGAGTAAATCAACACTTTTCAATAACAACTCTTAATGTAAAAGGATTAAATTATCTAATCAAAAGACACAGACTGGCTGACTGGATTAAAAAGGAGGACCCAACTATATGCTGCCTTCAAGAGAACCACCTCATCTATAAAGAATCACATAGATTAAGAGTAAAAGGATGGAAAAAGATTTACCATGCAAACAGAAATAAAAAATGAGCTGGAGTAGATAGAGATAATGAGGGCCAGTATATAATGATAAATGGGTTCATCCATCAAGAAGACATAACAATCGTAAATATGTACACACCTAATGTTGGAGCAGCCAGATTTATAAAGCAAACTCTATTAGACCTAAAGAAGGAAATAGACACTAATACCATCATAGCAGGGGACCTGAACACCCCACTGTCAATATTAGACAGACCACCTATGCAAAGAATCAGTAGAGAAACACAAGATCTAAACAATACTCTAGACCAATTGGAATTGGCAGATATCTACAGAACATTCCATCCAACAACCTCAGAATATTCATTCTTCTCATCAGCACATGGATCATTCTCCAGGATAGATAACATATTAGGTCACAAATCAAGTCTCAACAATTCAAAAAAATTGGAATTATCCTATGTATTTTTTCAGCCACAATGGATTAAAAGTAGAAATCAATAACAAATGAAATTCAGGAAACTATACAAACACATAGAAATTAAAAAGCATTCTACTTAATGACATATCGGTCCAAGAAGAAATCAAGCAGGAAATCAAAAAATTTATTGAAACTAATGAAAACAATGATACATCATACCAAAACCTGTGGGATACTGCAAAAGCAGTACTAAGGGGGAAATTTATCACATTAAATGCTTACTTCAGAAGAATGGAAAGATGGCAAGTGAACAACCTAACACTTCACCTTAAAGAACTAGAAAAACAAGAACAATCCAAACCCAAAGTTAGCAGACAGAAAGAAATCATTAAGATCAGAGCAGAACTGAATGAAATTGAAACCCAAAAATTCACACAGAAGACTAATGAATCAAAAAGTTGGTTTTTTGAAAAGATAAATAAAATTGACAAATCATTAGCATGGCTAACAAAAAAAAAGAAGAGAGAAGACTCAAAAAACAAAAATTAGAAATGAAAAAGGCGATATTACAACTGATTCATCTGAAATAGAAGGAATCATTCGAGACTACTATAAACAACTATACACCAACAAATTTGAAAATCTGGAGGAAATGGATAAATTTCTGGACACAAACAAGCTCCCAAAACTGAACCATGAAGACGTAGAAAATTTGAACAGACCAATAACAATAAAGGAGATTAAAGCTGTTATCAGAAGGCTCCCAACAAAGAAAAGCCCAGGACCAGATGGATTCACAGCAGAATTTTACCAAACATTCAAAGAGGAATTGACACCGATTCTTTACAAACTATTCCAAAAGATTGAAATAGACGCAAATCTCCCAAACTCATTCTATGAAGCAAACATCATCCTGATACCAAAACCAGGTAAAGATATAACCAAAAAAGAAAACAACAGGCCATTATCCTTGATGAATATAGATGCAAAAATACTCACTAAAATACTAGCAAACAGAATACAGCAACACATACGTAAAATTATTCACCACGATCAAGTCGGATCCATCCCAGGGATGCAAGGTTGGTTCAACATATGCAAATCAATAAATGTGATACACCATATTAATAAACTCAAACACAAGGACCATATGATCATCTCTATAGATGCTGAAAAATCATTTGATAAAGTTCAACACTCATTCATGACAAAGACCCTCTATAAGTTAGATATAGAGGGAAAGTATCTCAACATAATTAAAGCCATATATGACAAAACCACTGCCAATATCATCCTGAATGGGGAAAAGCTGAAAGCTTTTCCTTTAAGAACAGGAACTAGACAAGGATGCCCACTCTCACCACTCCTATTCAACAGTGTTGGAAGTACTAGCCAGAGCCATCAGAGAAGAGAAGGAAATAAAGGGCATCCAGATTGGAAAAGATGAAGTCAAACTGTCCCTGTTTGCAGATGACATGATCTTATATATTGAACAGCCTAAAACCTCTACAAAAAAACTCTTGGAATTGAAAAATGATTACAGCACAGTAGCAGGATACAAAATCAACACACAAAAATCAGTAGCATTTCTTTTCTCCAATAGTGAACATGCAGAACGAGAAATCAAGAAAGCCTGCCCATTTACAATAGCCACCAAAAAAATAAAATACTTAGGAATTGAGTTAACCAAGGAGGTGAAAAATCTCTATAATGAGAACTACAAACCACTGCTGAGAGAAATTAGAGAGGATACAAGAAGATGGAAAAATATCCCATGCTCTTGGATTGGAAGAATCAACATAGTGAAAATGTCCATACTACCCAAAGTGATATACAAATTCAATGCAATCCCCATCAAAATTCCAAAGACATTTTTCTCAGAAATGGAAAGAACTATCCAGATATTTATATGGAAAAATAAAAGACCACGCATAGCCAAAGCAATGCTGAGCAAAAAAAATAAAGCTGGAGGCATAACACTACCTGACTTTAAGCTATACTACAAAGCTATAATAACCAAAACAGTATGGTACTGGCATAAAAACAGACACACTGACCAATGGAATACAATAGAGAATCCAGAAATCAACCCACACACCTACAGCCATCTGATCTTTGCAAAGGCACCAAGCCTATACACTGGGGAAGAGACTGCCTCTTCAGCAAATGGTGCTGGGAGAACTGGATGTCCGTATGCAGGAGAATGAAACTAGACCCATACCTCTCACCATATACCAAAATCAACTCAAAATGGATTAAGGAATTAAATATACACCCTGAAACAATAAAACTTCTTAAAGAAAACATAAGAGAAACACTTCAGGAAGTAGGACTGGGCACAGACTTCATGAATATGACCCCAAAAGTACGAGCAACCAAAGGAAAAATAAATAAATGGGATTATATCAAACTAAAAATCTTCGGCACAGCAAAAGAAACAATTAACAGAGTTAAAAGGCAACCAACAGAGTGGGAGAAAATATTTGCAAAATATAAATCTGACAAAGGATTAATATCCAGAATATACAAGGAACTGAAACAACTTTACAGCAAAAAAGAAGTAACCCAATTAAAAAATGGGCAAAGAAGCTAAATAGGCATTTCACAAAGGATGATATACAAATTGCTGAAAGACACATGAAAAAATGCTCAACATCACTCAGCATTCGGGAAATGCAAATCAAAACCACACTGAGATACCATCTCACCCCAGTTAGGATGGCTAAAATCCAAAATACTGTGAACGATAAATGCTGACGAGGCTGCATAGAAAAAGGAACTCTCATACATTGTTGGTGGGACTGCAAAATGGTGCAGCCTCTATGGAAAATGGTATGGAGGTTCCTCAAACAATTGCAGATAGATCTACCGTATGACCCAGCTATCCCACTGTTGGGAATATACCCAGAGGAATGGAAATCATCAAGTTTAAGGTATACCTGTTCCCCAATGTTCATTGCAACTCTATTTACAATAGTTAAGAGTTGGAACCAATCCAAATGTCCATCATCAGATGAGTGGATATGGAAAATGTGATATATCTACCCAACAGAATAGTACTCTGTATAAAAAAGAATGAAATACTGCCAGTTGCAACAACATGGATGGACCTAGAGAGAATTATATTAAGTGAAGCGAGTCAGGCACAGAAAGAGAAACATCACATGTACTCACTTATTTGTGGGAGTTAAAAATAAATAAATAAATACACAAATAAACTGGGGGGGAGGGAAGAAGACACAACAATTACATTTCCTTGAAGTTGATATGACAAGCGAACAGATATGAGGTTGTTGGGAGGCAGGGAGGTTTCAGTAATGGGCCACAATAATCAATCACACTGTTACATTGACAAAATGAAATAAAATTTAAAAATAAATAAATAAATAATAAATCAAAATCCATGTAAAATGATTAGGACAATATCAAGCAAATAAAACCCCCTAACAATTGTTAGCTCTTTCATTAATTGGCTACTTATTTTAATAACTCTTCAGTGTCATGTGAATTCAAATGAAGAAGATATTTATTCAACAAACATTTATTTACTCAGTTAACTACAACATTAAAGCTTCTGTGTTCAATGACTGTTGCCAAAACTTTAGCATATTGAGATATAAAATAATGAAAAGTATTATACTGATAACCTATGTATACCTCCTTTGAAGATTTTTTCATGTATTTTATATAGATGTGTATGTACATATGTATAGATACATGTATAGATATAGATTTAAATATACTCAACTACTATTTAATCAAACACAACAGAAGCAAACACTTACCAGTGCAGAGTCATACCATGCACATATCTGATGATTTCAATATGTCCAGGAAGCTTACTTTGGGCTACTGTACTGGCTGCTTCTTTTGAATTAAAAATATCTTCAAAGAATCTTGTCAATAGACATTTTCCTCTTAAGAGTTTATTAATAAAATTCCTTTTTCATTCATGTACTTATTCATCAATCCACTTAATAAAGATTAAATACCAAGTCTACATAAGGCACTGGCCAACTTGAGGAATGGAAGTATTTCCTGCTGTCTTCTATAACTTCAAATTAAGTCTTTCCTTCAACAATCTTGGCAAAAGATATTGCTAAAGGTACCCTTAGAAAACATTTCCTCTTTCTGTCACTGCCCTCTATTACAGAATTATATTCTCTATTTTCTTTAATTTTGAGGCAATATTTCTTTTTTCTTTGTTAATCTCCATTTTATATTTTTACTCAGTCTTGCAGACCACTAGACTCTTGGTCCATGTTATTTCTCTTACTTGTCACACCTAGACTATGTGCACATAATCTTTCTGTCATCATATTTACGCAAATATTATCCACTCACTGCCCAGGCCATACCTTAGAAAACAGATTTTTGTGCAACAGATGGCACATAGAGATATGATATGTTCCAGAGCAGTAAATTACAAGTATCCTTTTTTTCTGGTCCTGCCTGGAATTTAGTTCAGAACTATCCCTAAACTGCTTTATTTTCCCTAAATAAAACCAGACAGGAATCTTATGGTTTGCCTGAGTTGTTTTCAGAAACTATAAAGCCTTTAGTTTTAGAGAATATATCAGGGACCGTATGCTTTAAGGTGTCCAAAAATTTATCTTTAGATGGCTATGTTCTGGGAGCAATGGCATATTTATTATTTCTCTAAGCCTTGAAGGACTTAAGATTAGATCCCTTAATAGCCTACCAGATCACCTAGTAGAAATGAGAATCAAGATGCATTTTTAAAGTTTGAAAAAATCAGAATTGATTGTCCATTCAGTCACTTGGAGGCTTTGTCTGGAGGAATTAAATTATAATTACACAATTACAAAAAGTAGATTGTTCTATAAAGACTATTTATTTAAAAAGGTATTTTTACAAATTCAATGTGAACTTATTTATACAAATAATGTTTATGTATGTTCATTTTGCAAATATTTAATGTGTGAACAGCAATTACAGCTAAACACAATATAGAGTAATAAGAGCATTGATGAGAAACTAGAAGACAAACATGTAAACCAAATTGGAGGGTGGGGGAGGGGTTCTAGGGGAGTGTAATGGAAAGTCCCAAGGGAAGAAATCACATGTGAACAGAGAAATGAAGAGAGCATGAGAAAAGGGAGGTGGAGGCAAGGTAGGAGTGGTCTTCCATCACAGGAGAGACTACGCATGAAGAAAGGTCTGGAGAACAAGCACAAGGACTGAAGAGTGACAAGAGAACGTGGCTTGCGAGCTGATTATGTAAGGTCTTTAGGCCAGTTAAGAAGTTTGGACTTGATGCCAAGAGTAAGAAAACTGTTCCTCCTGGTTTGCCCAGAACACTTGACATATGTCCTAACATTAATTATCAATAGCATTCCCTTTTACCTTCAAGTGTGTCCAAGTTATAATTTATAATAACAGAAATCAGAACAGTGGTTGTGAGGGGTGGAGACAGATGAGGAGTCTCCATGGGTGTTAAATACACTAAACAGAAAGGGATAAGAGGGAACTTCTGGAGTGACAGAAACACTCTACATCTCGAAAGCAATGTGGGTTACACAGGTGTGTCAAAATTCACCTCCCTCTACACTTAGATTCTGCATTTCACCCCCTATAAAGTATAGATCAAAAATAAATTAATAAGCATCTCAGTTTAGACAATAATTTATATGGTCACCCTACCAAAGAGAAACAGAGAAACTTTGAAGGGATCAAAGAAAGGGAGGGACACAACTGGACTTGAATATTAGCAAGGTCATTCTGGCTAGGATATAGAAAGGATTAAAAGTGGGCAAGACTGAAGCCTGGGAGAGCAGATAGGAGGCTTCTGCGATAAATGGGATGAGCGGGTGGCTTGAACTAAGATAGCTGCAGCAGCAACGCAGAGATAGGCACAAAATTAAGATATACAAGGGCACTTCTGAAAGTTCACGGAAAAATAGAATTGAAAGAAAATACGACTCTTTCCACAAGCTTTCTGAAGTATCTTATACGAAGGAGTAAAAACAGAGACATCCAGGTGTTAGTTGGATAAAATGTCTGATGCTCCATAGAGAGAACCTGGCCTGAATGAAGACAAAGGGGATTGGCAATGATTAAAGGTATGGAAGCAATAAGACATACAGCTTTTTTATTGTCCAGTGTTATGGAAGATGAATAGCCTTCTTCATATTTGTATATTTCCATCATCAATAATATTCCCAAGTATGATCAACTAAATTTTGCCCTATAATAATGAAAACATATCATATCTTTAATTTTATAGTTACTTGTATTGAGATATAGGTTATAGAGTAGTCAACCACTTCTGGTATTATAATCACAATACGTGATTGATTAGTCAACAACTAGATCAATGAGTTAGAAGCAAACCAGGAAGTTCTAGTTGTTAAAACTGGCATGACCAATTGAAACAAGTTTGTCCCCGAAATCTTTGGAGTTCCCCTAAGGCGTAACCAGTGCCTGGCACATCGCTCACACTAAGAAAAAAATTGAACTCATGTGAAATGAAACTGTTTTAGCAACACCAAATTAATTTGTCCTGATGGACATTTCAAGGAAATTGACTTAAAAGGGTCTGCATATTCCTTTCTTTTTTGTTATCTTCCTAAATAAAGACATGATCAAATAATTGCTTGAATTCTGTGACAAGTTCTGACCTAAGCACTTTACATAATTTAATCTTTGCAACAACCTGTTTTATTCCCTTTTATGTGCGAAAAAAATAAAATTGAGGGACAGAGAGGGTAAGGAAGTTGTTCAAAAGCACACACCTGACAA
This sequence comes from Cynocephalus volans, assembly GCF_027409185.1. Classification (NCBI taxonomy): domain Eukaryota; kingdom Metazoa; phylum Chordata; class Mammalia; order Dermoptera; family Cynocephalidae; genus Cynocephalus; species Cynocephalus volans. Next base: position 128,342,438 of record NC_084470.1, on the reverse strand, counting down.
ATGGTAGAGTCGAGATTTGAACCCACAGCCTAAAGCTTCAAAGTATTTTGCCTGCTTTATGTATTTTTTTTACTTTGTTTTCATCCAGGTTGTAATTTATAACCAGAAGATGCCTAAATATAATGCCTACTTGGTCTCTATATGGTGGATATTATCCATATAAATGAAAAGTTAAGATTATACCAAGGTTCAACCTGGTATACACAAAAATAAAGGAGTGGGGTATGAAGGAATAGGGGTAGAAGATGGGACAATATCTAACCACAAATGTGAGTCTTACCTGCCCTAGATTGTTTTGTTCCCTTGAAATTAAGTCCTGGGGCAAAACAACAACAACAACAAAAAGACAACCAAAGTCGCTTATATCTATGCTTGTTTGTTACTACTGAGAATATTGGATTTACAGTAAAAATATATGCCTAACTCCTTTTCCTTTAAGTAACAGATTTATAAATAAGGGTTTAAATGAATTCTTTCTCACAGATGAGCAAAATACCAAGTCATAAAATTTGAAGTATTTTAAGTCTGAAACAATATCATGGGTTGCGTTCAGAACAAGAATCATGCAAGAACAAGTAAATAATACTAGAGTTGCACAGGCAGGAGAGGCTAAATAAGGTTAATAATGACAAAGGTGCATATGGTTGAGAGACATTTCATTATCATAGGCCCAGGAATGTGAATCTGCAAATAGGCCAAAGCTTTCTACATCTGATGGTTTAAAGACATAGAAAACTGTAGCTCAGACGGTAAACGCCCTGGGGTCAGTTGTTATACTTTTAGCAATTCTATTCCGTAAACTTTGTTAGACCTTTTTTTAACCCCTTCTATTTAAAGCAGGAACTAAGTACTTAGTAATTAAAACAAAGCCTTATTCATATTTTATTTAGTCAGCAATCTGGACTGAAAAAAAAATCAAGAATCCAGGAGCTCCAATTTCTTTCCTGTATTTTTAGGTTATCTTAAATTACAGATTTTTTTTTCATTAAAAAAAAAAAAGCACATGCCCATAATTTTAAATTTGAAGTAGTAAGTGGGTTTTTCTTGAAATTCTAAATAGAAAAATTGTGAGCTATTATTTTGCAAATTTATTCTGCTCCACCCATTACTGAACACCCACCTCTTGGAATAAAATTTAGTTCACACTCCCTGCTGATGTTATCTTTGGCCTCTTGCTGAGATTATAAGTGAAGGTACCAATTCTGTTCTTAACTCTTATAGTGGAGAATACGTTTTTTGAGAAATTGAAATATGAACACCGGTTCTTTTCACATACAGATATCCATCAAATAGCCCTCACCAAACAGCAATGAGTTATGATCAGCCCCAGTTTAGTCCATTTTGGCACAAGTGACTTTAAAGAGAAAACACAATTTTCTGTGTCTCTTATAAAGGATTTTACTCAATAAGCCAGATGCTATAAATATAGTTACTTGATCAATTTTATCAGTTAAGAATTAATAGTTCTCCTGAATAAATTACCTTATACCTTCTATTTATTCTTTACATTATTTTATTAGAATATATGGAAAATGAGAAATAATTATGAAAACAGAATGACTTATTCATAAATGCAGATTAAGGTAAATTCTGTAAAGTTAGATTCAAGCTTTGATCAGTCAAAAAGTAGAACTACACCAGTTTCTTACTTTAACTGGAAATTTTCTTGAAAGTATGATCTACATTCAACAAGTCTCCACCATGTTTTGCTGTTGAGTCTTCTGAACTTGGAATAAAATCACTGCTGCCACCAGTGTTGTCTAAGTTCTACATTGACTTTTTTCCATTCTTTATCATATGTGACTTTTCCACAATGTGACACTTCATTGATTTAACGTGTTTATTAAGTATCTACTATGTATAAAACACTGGGGATTCAAGATGAAAATGCCCTGCTCCTTGACCTAAGGAAACCAAGGCTTTTGACTAATCTCCTCCCACCTTTAGAAGTACCTTCTTTAAACGTCTGTGTCCATTTTTTCTAGCTCTCCTCCTATCTTTGTCATTTCTTTTCAGGCTGCTTCATAGCTCCTTCTCCGTAAGCCTTCTTCTCCATTGCTGTCCCCCAGGGTTCTGTCTTCAGCCCTCACTTCTCAATGGGGAATCTATTCTCACTGCTAGACACAGTGGATAAAAGCTTGGACTCTCCAGCAAGAATGCTGGCTTCAGAGTCCAGTTCAGCTACGTAAAAGTTGTGTAAAATTGTTCACATAACTTTTCCTCCCTTTGCTTCAATTTACTCATCTGTGAAATAATTTGGGCGTACTGAGGATCAGATGAGTTAATTTATACAGTACCAATAATGTTCAATAAAATGCTTAGATGTAAAAATGCTAAGTAAATGGGAGATTTTATTATTCAGAGGCAGAACAGAGGCCTGATTGCCTTGGTTCAAATCAGTGTTCTTCCACTTAATAGCTGTGCGACCTTGGGCAAGAAGAGACTTGGTCTCTCTGTCACACCTAAAAAGTGGAAAAATAACAAATACCTACTAGGTAGAGTTACCGTGAGATTTAGATAAATTTATATGATTAAAGTGCTTGGAACAGCATTAGGTAGAGTTTCCGTTAGTATTACCAATGCCCAATGTCTCCTCAAGACTGCATTTTTTTCATTTGCAATTGTTAATTTGATATTTTAACCAGAATATTTGATGAAGTGAAACACATTGTGTCTAAGACTTACCTAATTATCTTCTATATAATATATCTATAATATATCTGAGATCTTTTTAAGCAACGAGCTCTCACGGGAACCAATAGAGTGAGAACTCACTCATTAATCTCCCCTCCCCCAGGGAGAACATTAATCCATTCATGAGGGATCCGCCCCCATGACTCAATCAGTTTCCAACACTGCCACATTGGGGATCAAATTTCCACATGAGTTTTGGAGGGGAAAACACATCCAAACTCCATTAACATACAAATGGCTAGCAGATATATGAAAAGATGTTCAATATCACTAATTGTGAGAGACATGCAAATCAAAACCACAATGGGATATCATCTCATACCTGTTAGGATGTCCCTTATCAAAAAACAAACGAACAAAAGATAAGAAGTGTTGGTGAGGATGTAGAGAAACTGGAATGCTTCTACACTGTTGGTGGGAATGTAAAATGGTACTGGAGCTATGAGAAACAGTTCCTCGAAAAACTTAAAATATAACCACCCTATGATCCAGCAATCCCACTTATGGGTATTATCCAAAATAACTGAAATCAGGATCTCAAAGGGATATCTGGATGTGGAGTATACTAACATTTATAAAGCAAATGTATTTCACAGGGCCTAGTTTCCAAAGCCCTGTAGTTTTAGGTTTAGTCTAACTTTTTAAAATTACATATAGAAATGTTAAGTTTGCAAAAGACAGAAAAGTTTCCCCAGGATAAAGTCTCTATTGTGGATATAGAATTGTAACACAGCAAAGTTGCTGGCTCTCAAGGACAGACGTCCTTGGAGCAGGTTAACCTACTGATTGATATGTTAAGAAAGTTGCTTTATTGCTACGTAAAAATTCTGAGGAAACTGCTATAGGAAAACACAGTATTTGCCAAGAGCAAGCTTTTGTTGGTGGATCAACTTAACCTCTGCAAATTGCATTATGGAATGTCACTTTGTTATTTCACTGAAGTTACCAGCTTCTATTGTTAAACTATACTTAGCCATAACTCCACCTATGTTCTTTTTCTGTAACTTTCTGGCCTGGAGAATAAATACTGAGACAGAACCCCAATTCAGGGTTAATTTCCTGAGGAGGAATGCCTCTCTCTTGAGGGTTCCAGGAAGTTAAACCCTTCAGGGTGTCTCACTGCTAAGAAGAAATGGGCTTTGAGTAATCCTTTTCCATCTCCGTCACCCTGTGTGAGGCAAAGCAACACCTGTACTCTCTTGTTCATTGCAGCATTATTCACAATAACCAGGATGTGAAAACAGCCTACATATCCATCAACGGATGAATGGATAAAGAAAATGTGGTATATACATACAATGTAATACTATACAGCCTTAAAAAAAAAAGAAAGAAATCCTGCCATATATGACAACAGGGATGAATCTTAAGGACATTATGCTAAGCAAAACAAGCCAGTCTCAGAAAAACATAATTCCACTTCTATGAGATATCTAAAATAGTCAAACTCATAGAAGCAGAAAGCAGAATGGTAGTTGCCAGGGGCTGCAGGGAAGGAAGAAATGGGTAGTTGCTGTTCAACAGGAATAAATTTCAGTTACAAAAGATGAATGAGTTCTAGAGATCTGCTCTACAACATTGTGCTTATAGTTAACAATACTATACAGTGCACTTAAAAATTTAAGAGGGTAGATCTCATTTATGTGTTCCTCCACAATAAAAAGAAAAAAAAAATCTCAAATCCATCTCCTTTCTCACTTTCTGTTTGACATTTCCCAGTTCAGACTCTCAACAGTTTTCTTAAACAACTGCAATGTCCTTCTAACCAGTCCCCATGTCTCAAACAGGCTCCTTTTCTCCTACTCAAAGCAACTAACCCAAAGTTACCTTCCTAAAATATAGATGTGATTTGGAAATCCCCTTGCTTACATACATGGCTATTTATTTTCTATAGGCTAATGCCAAAGAGCACATCATAATAGGCAAAGTTCATCATAATCTGGCCCCACTACCTTTGTAGCCTCAACATCAAGTTCCACACATCCTACATTCTGGCCAAACTAAATTAGCAGCTATTTGAATAAGCTCTTGTGCTCAATTTAATATTTTGTTACTTCTTCATGCCCTGAGGCTCTACACTTGGAGTTATTTGATATTACTTTTTCCTTCATGCCCCATATCCTATAAATAATCATGTCGGCAAGTTTTTCCTATTTTAAATCAATAAACAATGATGTAAAATTTTTAAACTATTGCAATTTAGGATGTAAAACATATTGAATGATCCTAGCTGGCCAGCTGGAGTCTGTAAAGATCCAAAGGAGGAAGTTAGAGATATTGTTCATTTTTTACAAACCAAAATATTTGCAAAGGTCACAGATGTGATTATTAACCTATATTTCTCATTATGGATTTAAAGAAATAATTTGGGTCTATAAAAGCAGTTCTCTGAGACTCTTTCTCCCTAAACCTTGCCTTGGTAAGTTCATTTACATAAGTAAATTCTAAATCATCATCCTCTCCTGAACTCCAGTCAGAGGTTTCCTACTACTTAGAAGACATTCCTACTAGAATACCTTGCATATCCAAAATCGAAAACATCATCCTCCCTCAAAATATAATCCTCCTCCCAAACACATTATTTCTACAATGTCAGACTAACTTTCTTCTACTCTAACTTTTTCAAAACTTTAAAACCAGGGAACAATCTTTCTTTTATTTATACACACACACACATCAGAAACTAGTTAAAACCACATGGAACCTTGTGTCTGCAGTTTGCAAAAATGACCACTAGACTGCACTGTTGTCTCATCTGATCAAATAAACTAAAGATAAAGCTATATGTTACCATTTAGTACTAACTTAACAAGATAAGCTGCAATATTATCACTTATCTAGAAAAAGACATATGAATAAACATGTAACTGTGTACTTGAATAATTAAGTTACAAAACAAAATAATTCATATTTTAAATAAAATATATATCATCACAATTAAAATACTCAATATATAACAAGCATGAAGTTCATTTTTGAAATTAGGTCCATCTAAATAAGGCAAAATATTAAGCAAATATTGTATACTACTTAACATTTCTTTTTTAATTTTTTGGCAGCTGGCTGGTATGCAGTAAACATCATACCTATGAAACATCATACCTAAGATCACATATCTTTAAGATTTAAAACATCTAACATATGCAAAGTCTATTAAAATGCACATAATTTATCTGAATCAAAATGAAAATATATCTAATAAGCAACACCATTCATCTGAACTCTTTTAGCTCTCCCTTAATACAAAAATGCATTACTTTTCTCCAAAACATAGCAGCTGGGAATAAAAGGAAAGATTTCAAATGATCATTTTCACATCATATTCCATCATCTTTTCATCAGTTTCTCCAAGCTTTTCTTTGAGCCCCATTCTTTTACAAGAGGTCTCTTTTTAGATCAATCCATATTTCCATAATCCACAGCGCTCTTTCCTCCTCTTCTCCCCAGGGTGGACTAACCCCCCACATCCAGAACTATGGCTTACAACTGTCATTAAGCCTTATAACAATAACAAGATAACAAAAGAACGGGTGGGGATGAGGCTAGCTGGTACCATATGTTCAAGTTCAATATTTTCAGCCAATGCAGAATATTTTTAGCTAATGCAGAATATTTTTTAAACTTAAAAAAATTAACAGTAAAGCACCTTCATGTCTACTTGTTTCCTCTATTTGTATCAGGCTTAAATTTTAAATATTAATGAGCAACTTGGCAATACTTCCTTTAAAGAGCTTATCTATTAATAATGCACTGAAAGGAAGAGGGAAAAATAGAAATCACCAAACAGAAAGGTGAGGTAGCAATTTATGGATAGTTACTCATTTTATAACCTACAAGCCCCATTCAACTTACATCTATTCCCAAAAAAGAATTTTCCCTAAAAGTCATCTTTTAAAGCAGTACAGTTAAAATAAGCAAGATTATTTCAAGATAACATATTCCATATGAAGTAACAACGACTTTATACTAATTTTGAAAGACTTTGTTTTTCATCAAGTAACATCTAAAAATGCCACTCTTGTTATTTCCATCCTTTGTTTCATAGTTAACTAATTTTAACTTCTTTTTAAACTAAAGATAAAGAAAATTTTGAAGTATAAAATTTTGAACTGGCAAAGAAACTTTCATGTCCCCATAATATTATATTTATTTATTTTTCTCTTGACTTTGGGAGTATTGTTTCTGATTCATCAGCCTACTTTATATCACTTGGGAAAAATAATTTCTGCATTCTATTTCTCTCAAAGACTCAGAATCCTTTATACAACTAAATTACAATTGTACTTTTGTCAAATGTTTACTATTCAACCAAAAGTAAGTTTTTGTGAAACCACCTTTATTTCTTTCAATCTTGATCATCTATTATTATTTAATTTCTATAGGTGGCTGTGTAATGTCAGACCTTCCAGGTTTGGTCTGAAATATTTGCATAGTTAGGATATAATAATTTCACTACCATAAAAGTAGATATAAAAACCTTACCTTTAAGAGCACATTAAAGTAAAATCTGTTCACCCTTCAGTAGAAAAATAAGGTCATTTTTACAGGGATTTTCAAATACAATTTTATTATCTAAAACGTATGCAAAAATATTCTTTTCTATAGGAGTTCGCCAGATCACATAGTTCTGTTTTCCAGCAAACACCCCTGCTATAAAGCAAAATTTCTAAAATATCACTGTCTTTCCAAATTAGTTTCCCTGTTTGCAATAATTTTTCTTTAATTTTAACAGTTTAAAAGCATGCAGGTAAAATAAGAATGTGACTGTTTTGCCTTGAGCTTCCTAACTATACCAGCAAAAGAAATCTAGCCTATATAAAGAGAAATGGATAGATGAGAAGATATACTTATGACGATGATCTTAGATTGATTTTTATGCACTTTCCCACATTCTTGCTTATAATATTTCATTTTGATTCTTCTTTTTCAGACATAAGAATATACTAATAAGATACCACTGTGTGTATCTACAAAGCAGACTGATAAGAAATAATAGATATTTTAGGATTATTAAACTAGATCACTGATAAAATTTTTGTAATATGAAACAAGGTAAGCAGCCATGATAGAATTATAATTCCCTTACATTTACCCATCATCTCTCTGTATAAAATTTCATTTCATTAAAAATTCAGAAATCAATGTCTTCCAATATGTGTTCATATGTAATAAATATACTCATACCTGCAGTGAAATAAAAAGTTGTTATCACACATCAAAAACTGATTCAAGACATTTCACTCTTTCCATTGGGAAAAATAACAGTTGATATAGAATGCAATTAAACTCCTTTTTTCTGTGTCTGATGTAATCAACTGGTAGTTAAAAATGACAGAATCAAGTCTAAACAAGCAAAAAAAAAATTCTGCTTTTTAAAAATCCATAATAAATCTTTACTTTGAAAGTATTAGGATTTCTAAATTATTTAGATCTTCTTTATGACTGATGCAAGAAGCAAAATTATAAAATGTCAAGGTATCAATGTACTTCAATTTCAAATCACGAAAAACTCTAATCATTCGGACCAAATCCATTTTAAATCAAAAAGAAATATTTTTTTAAGCAATGGATGTGTAAAAACATTTTAAATAAAAAAGTAGGCATTCTTCCTAAATCATGCAGACCATCCATTAGACACTTTGAACATAAAAAGAAAATCATATACAGTGCTAAGTATATTTTAATAATAGCTAACTAGCAGGCTGCCTGCAGTTATAAAGACCTATGAAGATACATAGCTGAAGGGTAAAATTTTAAATGTTCTGCTATTACTGTATAATACATAACTTTATATATATATAAATTAACCCATTTATCATAGGTTAGCGATGGCGAACTTTTCTGTGACAGCGGAAGTGGTGGTGCAGGTCCACGCACCACCAGCTATGGTTTTCATGCAGGAACCAGTGCCAGATCCCCACCACTCATCTCTTTATCTTGATTTTTGCCACAAAAGGGGCAAGTGTTCTTGGCATGCTAGCTGATCTCAGTCTTCTTCACCACAGCATGTCCCGCATTTACCATAGATCTCGACCTTCTTGGTATATTTAGCCATGTCGCTGTGAATTATACATATAAGCTCAGAGAGCAATACATAATTTTCAATACTATTCACTCTTAGAACTGTAATTCAAGCTGTTTCCAGATAATTTCTACCAAGATTTATCTAGTTAATGGAATTTTTATTACTGTCGTAATTAAAAATAATCATGACATAAGCACTTTTCTAAAAATATTTCTAAATGAATTTTTATCACCTAACATGGGAGCACATACTAGGTTGTCAATATGTAATGAATTTTTTTTTTTAATCTTCTATAGAAATAAGGGGAGGGAAAGGAATACACAAATCAGTTACTCATCATGAACAGTCAGTCATGGACCTACTAAATCTTTATGTTGCCAAACCCCTCTGCTAAGCAACACCTTTTCATTCATACTTTAATGAATCCCTATTATATATAGAGATTATATATATATATATATCTGTCATAACAACAGTTTGAAATTTTTCTAAACTTGAAGTTACACACCACTCTTACATCCATCCCTCTTAGTAGATTACCTTGCCTCCTATTTTTCCAAGATTAAGCTAACCTATCAGGAATTTATTCAACTTCCTTTGACCTGTCACTCGTTCAAGTAACCATTAGAAAAACATTTATCCAGATATTATCATGTGCCAGCCACTCTGCTAGATATGGTGAGATTGAAAATTAGAAGATTCTGCCCCTTTCCCTTCAAGAAACATAAATATAGCTTAGGGGAGATACAGACATATTTTTCTTTAAAAAAAGGAATATAACTGAAGAGTGTAGAGGTACATATAAGAGGCTACGGAAGCATAGACAGGCTGCCTTGGAGGATAAGGAAAATCTTCGAAAAAGGATTAATTTTCAAACTGAAGTTTAAGAATAAGTAGAACTGGACCACACAGAAGAAACAGAATGGAAAAGAGAAGTTAAAAACAGAAATGCCACCCCAAAAAAGAGAAACAAGGCTTGAGAAGGGACAGAGTGTGAAGGAAATCTGGCCATGCCCTCCCGTTTGCTGAATGCTTACCCCAGTGCTTCGGACAGACCTTACCTCCTGCAGTGAGTCCTGTGAGCTGTTGTGTCATTCACGGCATAGCATATGTCTTTTTTTATTATTATTTATTTATTGTGGTTAGCCGGTACAGGGAATGAACCCTGGACCTTGGAGTTAGCAGCACTGTGCTCTGACCATCTGAGCTATCCGGCCAGCCCAACGTGGCATATTTCTGATGGCAAAAAGCATATAACTGAAAGGGTTAGAATCCAAACTCAAATCAACGTTATCCAAAAAAAATAGGTCTTCAATTAAATGCAAGAAGTAACGTTATGAAGTCTTCAGTTATCACCCTGCCTCGATTTCAAATCATGAAATAATTTCATCATTCTGTCTTTCCAATGCAATAGGGTGTCACACTCAGTTACCCTAACTATATATGGGGGAGTCCTCCACTCTCACCCTGAGGAAGACCAATTTAAGGAAAAAACTCAGTGATCATGGAATAAAGTTTAAAGATCGCCTTCCATCCACTCCTCCTAGCCACCAGCATCTCCACATGAACCTCAGTCATGCACTCAAGTCAGAAGCAGAGCCGGAATAATAGTTCACTTGTGGTTTCCAGTTCACTTTTCCTTCCTGGAAAGCAAGAACCACGAGTCTTCTTCAAAGCCTTATCGTGCCAGACAATCACCTTGCAAAAAAAGCACTCGATGAATAATTTTAAGTTCTTAAGACAGCTAAAGTTACATGCTAATTGTCTGGGTTAAGTTCATTTGTTCAATATTTGGCAAAATGTTTCATCTCTGATTAAAGAGTAGCACTCAAAAACATAACTAAAAAGACCTTGAAAATATAGCACTATTTTTAATAAATCTTTCAACTCTCCTACACATCTATTTTTACCCGTTCACTCTATGAGTATACAGTACAGTAGTCCCTCAGTATCCACAGGGAATTGGTTCCAGGAACCCAGTGGATACCAAAACTCAGAGAAGCTCAGTATCCTCATATAAAACGGCATCATATTTTTATATAAACCACACATATCCTTCCATACACTTTAAATCATCTCTAGATTACTCACAATACCTAATACAATGTAAATAGTTGTTAAACTGTATTTTTTATCTATATTTTATTTTTATTTTTTATTGTTTTTTTTTTTCAAATATTTTCAATCCACAGTTTGTTGAACCTATGGATGTGGAACCCACAGATTTAGAGGGCTGTGTACCTAAATACATCACCAAAAATGTTGATGTTTATGAGACTATAAGTCTACAATTCAGAAAGGCCTTTGCTCTTATTGTGTTAAAATGAAATGTTTCTTTATGTTTGGAGTGTATCGATAAACGAGTTTATAAAGTCTCATAAATTTAAGAAGCTCTGTTCTGATCAGCTTATAAAGAGAAATGTACGTAAACTGAATATTCCTAAAAGATCTATGAGGTAAGGAAACTGAAATTCTAACATTTAAAAAGGGCAAGATTTTAAAAATAATTCTTTGGGAATTTAAATTCACATTATAAAGGTAAATCTTCAGCAAATTCATCAAGTTTTATAATTTTTGCTTAAGGAAAATAGCCCTGATTTAGCAATGTTAAGTATAGTACGAGCATACATTTTATTCTACTTTTGCTTGGTTTTCCCAAATTATTCAGATTAATTAATGCTGACACGACATAATATTTTTAACGATGTTGTCTGGCTATTGCTAAGGCTGCTGTCCTGCTGACTGTGCCAATTTGTCTGGCTGTGCTAAAGCCTGGAATCCTGCTCACAGTGCCAACTGTAGTGCTCCTAATCCTGTTCGTGACACCAGTTGTAAAGTTGGGCAACCACGCTAGTTGTCGGGCTCTTTTACCTGCCAGTAATCCTGCAATGACAGGGCTGATTATTGAACTAGGGCTCGGTCTGGAGCTCCCAGCCCCCTCAAGCCCATTCACAGACTGGGTCACAAACCCTTCATATGCTGGGCTTGGTCACCAGACCCCTTCACACAGGTCTATGATATAGATAACCAGCCAAAAGGGCCTTGGAGCCACAGGTTGGAAAGCAAGGCCATGCAGGGCAGACACCTAAGGCTGATGCCCACCCACCTGCCTCACCAAACTCTCTCTCTCTCTCTCTCTCTCTTTTTCTCTGCCTCTCTCTACTCTCTCTACTCTCTCTCTCTCTCTCTCTCTCTCTCTCAAGAACACAAGAATAGCAACAAAACTAAAAAGATACATTGGCGCACATGCGCACTAACTACACACACACACACACACACACACACACACACACACACACACACACACAATTTGCTTACAAAGGATGCTGAACCACACCCAACTGGACTCGAGGCATGGGCCCTGACCAAACTATTCTATTTTCCCAACAGATGTAAAATGTAAATTCCTATTCAATTAAATTTAATCATTGCTCTGGTAAACTTTATTTCAACAGTAATTATATTTTGTAGTATATCCACTTAAACATTTTTTTCAAATCTGTAAGTAACCAAAATGATGAACTGATATGCAGTTGAGTTAATTAATGCATAATTTCTCAGAAGGAATACTAAAACACTGATTACTAAGCATAGTTGAAGTCTATATACTTTTTCTTATTTTTGTACACTATAAAAAGGCTACATAGTCTTTGAGTCATTTTAACAAATGTGTTCATTTTTCCTATTTTATGAAGATGTAAAAGAGATGTACACAGCTGTAGAAAGCTGTAGAAATATTACCAGTATGCATGAGTCTGTTAAAATTCTTGGGTATTACTGAAAGTTCTCAGTTATCCAACCCCCATGGATTTTTTTTTCTCCCCTGTCAAACAGAAGTTAGTTACTTAGTTTAAAATTCTAATTACTAATTACTATGAGTGTTTAAAACTACAGTAAGAGCAATAGTGTCAGTGAAACACAACTAGGTATATGCTTTTGTTTTTCAAAGAAAAAGAATAATTTTGCCCTAAAACAGCAATTCTTGGGATTTTCTTTGTTTTAGGTTTTTTTGGTTTTCTTTTTTTTTTTTTTTTTTCCCTGCCCTTTTTTAAACCTCTGGATTCTTTTATATCCTTGGGATTTATTAAGGACCCTGAAAAGCTAGCTGTTCATATAACTATTAAAATTTATGGTATTGGAAATTAAAACTAACAAATTTTTTAAAGAGGTATGGATTCATTTGCTAAGAGCAATGAAGAATTCATTGCATGTGAACACAAATAGCACAAATATGATAGTGATGATGATGATGATGATGAATAGTTTTGACCTTGCAGACCTCTGAGACTTGTCTTAAAGTGTCAGTTTGATCTTGACTCTGAGAACACAATAAAACAAAATGTAATTTTAATCTTGTTTGATAATATTTGACTCTGAAAAGAGGCTATGACAATTGTGGAAATAAAGTTCACTCCCATTTGACAGGCTTACTTCCTCAGTTTTGATGGGCTTACTTCCTTGATTTACCAATTAATGCTTTGGGGCTGGTTAGTGAGCTTAGTGTTGTTAACACCAAGGTCAAGTGTTCAGATCCCCTTTCTGGCCAGCCACCAAAAAAAAAAAAAAAAAAAAAAAAAAGGAATTAATTAATGTTTTTGCCTACAATATGAAAGGTTATTCTTACGCATGTGGCAATTCTCAAATTCGAACATTCACACCTTTGTATTTTCTTAGGTTACAAACACTTTCTCAGATTAATCATCCTAATGCAGCAATACCGCTCCATTGCATTCGCCTCAAGGCCTTGAAGGACCAGCTCTTCAGCAAGGCAAACTGTTCCCAAAACCCAACCTCATTTTCTTTTACAGTTTCATCTCCTACTTTTCCTTCATACAAAACCCTCCACTATATTTAAAAAAAAAAAAAAAAATCACAACTCCTGAAATATGATACGGGTTGTCACATGGGCTCTTCTACTGCCAAGGAACGCATACTCCAAGAAGTATATAATAAACCAATGCCTGCGGCGGCCCAACAGCTCCATGTGGTACAGCCAAAGGGGTAATGGACTGACATGGTTTCTTTGGATTAAATTACGTACTGCTTTTAAATTATAAAGATACTGAGAGAAAAACTATTATGGTAATTTTGGGGGGAAAAGAGTTAAAATAAGTGAGGAGAGTTGGGGACAGCATTCTAAGCAGAAGGAACAACACGGCTTCATGGTGAAGAGCACGTGCTTCGCATCAGACAGACATGCCTTCGAATCTTAGTTCTGCCTCTTAAAAGCAGTGTGACCTAAGGTAAACTTCTCACTTAAGCTTCAGTGTGGAGGATGATACTTTTTTCCAGCAGTCCTGGGATGATTTGAAAATAAAATTAATTATGTAGATAAAGCACCTAGTATAGTGCCCAGTACATGGTAAGAACTAAATAAAGAGCTCCTTTTAAATTAGTATTACTGAGGCAGTCTCAGAACCAGTGAAAAGGCTGGTTAGGAAGTGGACAGCTGGTAAAGAAGGGTAAGAAACACACAAAGAGTACTTCTGTCTTGCGCAGTATTCGTTTATTCACCAGAAAAGCATATAGCAAAACCATTCTTCAAGACCCTTGGCTAGATAACCATGCAAAGCTTGGTTTATTTAGATATGAAGTGAAATAGTTAGATAAAATGGTATCTAAAGTTCCTTTCAGCTCTAATCTTCAGAAAGACTGTAAGAACAGCTGTGAACTGAAATTCTAGGGGTTATGAATGTTCACCGCCATCACATCGTTAATTGCTTTTGTACTGCACTATGTGAGGGCTTACTGATGTCCTGCCGAACTCACAAATTTTGGAAACGGAGCAACAATTCAGCCCCAACTAAAAAATTCCAAGCACCATCAACTTTAAAATGATAAATCTATAATGTGATAAACTTTTAAAATTTTTTCTATTTACATACACTACATAAAAATACTTCATCATTTGGTCATACTAAATATTTAAGGAGTTATAGAATACTATAACTTAAAATATGAAAGAAATAAATTCATCCTGCAGTCTCCCATGCCATATCTTTATAAGAAAGTAAAGCTATCAATAAGAATTGTTTAAAAATAACAAAATATTGACAATTCAACTTCTAGATGTAAATGATTCAGATATTACTGAGACAAGGAGAGAATTGATCACATTTATAGCAGTTACACTTCTAAGTAGGCAGAAAATAAGAGTGTATTCAAAAAAGATTTAGTACTGTGAAATTATTTTTAAGGGCGAAATTCTTTAATGCTTCCAAATATATATTCCATCTATAAATTAAAAGAGTATAAAAATATATTGAAACTATAAACATCCAGTCCTTATTACTTTCAATATAAGGGCTTCATCATCACCCATCTACGTAGAAACTTGAAAAGATCCTTCTATCTGCACACATGCCCTTTCTTTCCTCACAGTTGGTTAAGGGTAAACAATTACAGCTATTCATATGTAGAAGTAGTAGTAGTCACAGCAGTAATAACAGAAATAATCATAATATTCCAATTTTAAATGGTTTTTTAAAAAATTTATGTGGTTCCAACCTGGTCTCCAAAGTCCTCTGGAAATTTCCACAATATCACAGGATCTGTAAATAATTGACACACATCATTAAACAGGCAAAAGAATGCATTTAAAGAAACAGTCTTGTTAAAATACTCAAAAGTGTCAAAGCTACATTAATTATAATTTTTAATTTTTCTTTAAATATTTACAGTTGGTGAGGTTCACGTCTTTTCCTCTATTGAATATAATATTCCTATCTTTTAAGGGTTTTAATGACCTTCAGAATAGGAACAGATGAAATTAAGAACTTGATCATGTTGTTAAAAATCATTATTTCTTTCAGCAACTCCATTTTTTATTTATATACCTTAGATTTTAAGATACCGAACTTTGAATTTTCAATTTTAACTACCCTTACAAAAATACTGGTTTTAATTTAAAAATAAAAATATAAACATGATAAATATGTAATCACATATATTATAGCCCTCAAGAACTAGACCAAAATATACCTTAAATTTCCATTTAAATCCCAATTAAGAATTTATAAAAACTGTAATGTTTGCTGCTTTATATCAGTTTTTAAATCCCATATTTGCAATTTTAAAATCGTTTTTAAAAATAACAGATAAGTTCATAGATATAAGACAGCTTATTTAAAATATAATTGATATTTGCAGAGTATTTCAGAGAAATTTTTCTAATGTTATACCTAGTAATTGATGTATATAAATCAACATTGTTTTATAAGATTCACACTGGTTTTTCATTTTCATTACTTCTTATAAAACTTCTTTTCTACTTAGTATATACATAGTTCTTAGTTTTAATTAGCACCAGTAAATGTTTTGGTCATGTATTTATTTTTTAATTCTGTCAAAAACAAACTTCTGAATACTTCAAATGTGTTTTTAAAAGATAGGATAAAATGAATTAGTATTACTTCTGATAAAACCTCTGAAAGCCCTAATATGAGTGATTAGTACCACTGACACAATAGGGTTTGAACTCCACTCCAAGTTAAGGGACTTGGTGGATCAAAAATGCCACTTTATGGTAGATAACACCAAGGTCAAGCGTTCAGATCCTGTACAGGCCAGTTGCCAAAAACACACACACACACACATATATATATACGTGTATATATATCCCTTTATGTACCCAATCAGTGAAAAATTACAGGTCTGTTCCATTATTTCTACTATTCTATACTGCTTTTTAAAAAGTACAATCCAAAGATGCATAATTTCAAAAATTTTAATTGCAAAACTCAAGTCTCTAGGAACATTTTTAGCATGCGCTGGCTCCTCTTGTGTTTTTACTTATGTTCAACAGAATTTTTTTCAAATATTTTAATTTTAAAAGAAAAGAAAACATGTTTTCTACAATTAAACTTTTTAGCCTGTCCGGGTACCCAGGGCATGGAGAAGAGGACCAGACCCCCTCTCCCACCACCAGGCTCACCATGTCAGCTCTTTGGGGCCTGCCCAGGGACCAAAGGCATGGAGAAGGGGACAGGACCCTGCTCCCACAACCAGGCACACCTCGCCAGTGCCTCAGGACCCATCTGGAGAGCCGGGGCATGGAGAAGGGGACCGGACCCCCCCCCCCAAAACCAGGCACCCTGCACTGGCACCTCAGGGCCCGCCCGGGGACCCGGGGTAAGGAGCCAGGGATCGGGCTCTCTCCACAACCAGGCACACTGCCAGCACCAAGGAGCATGCCAAAAACATCTCCTCCATGTGGGTGGTCCACCACAGCCACCATGATAGCCGTGGCTGCCACTAAGGCAGCTAGACACCACAACCACCATGCAGATGGTCCGCCAGCCACTGGAGTGAGTTGACAGAAGGAGAGTCAGCAGCAGAGATAAAGAAAGGAGGAGGATGTCTCTGTCCACCGAGCCCATTTCAGAGTGACAGAAAAGACATCTGCTCTATGATAGTACCGGGGGACCTGATCACACCTCTCAGCATTGGACAGATCATTTGGGCAGCAAATCAACAGAATAACCATTATTCTTTCAGAGAGAGAGAAGAAATCTAGGGTGATTAGAGGGGGGTGGGAGGAGGGAAAGGGGGATGGGGAGAGATTGGACAGGGGCATAAAGAATAATTATGATTTCTAACAATATATATGCTAGTAATATTGATTTGATCAACATATCTCAATGTTGAACCCCAAAAATACATATAATCAATTTTGATTCAATAAAAATTTTTTTAAAAAATTTTTTTAACTTTTTACTTATTAAGGAATAAAGTTTCCATATAAATTAATAAATTATTTAAAACACTGTATATGAGAATAATGCATTACAAATTTATGAAGGTAATATTAAGTGATTATTTCTTCACGTAAATGATTACGTCCTCATGTAAAACAAAATGTATTCATCACTTTCTAAGATGAAACATGAAATGCATTATACATCACCTAAAAATACTCAGACATTAACGTCTCATGGGTAATTACGTTCCCAATTGGAAAAAATATGCATACACTTATGTGACAACATTACCAAAATGGCTGTTGAGATTTGAATCTCATAAAACAAGTGTATAATGGAATCTTCATAAAATAGTAAATAGAAGTTATTATCCTGATAAATATAATGGCCATATAAATAAGTCAGCATGCAGAAATGTAGAATAGTCCTTTCTCATAAATAAGGGAATTACAGGGTTTCAGTGCAAATATTTACAAATATTCTTCCTCACATGTGGAATCTAAAAAGAAAAAGTGGTTCTCATAGAAGTAGAGACTAGAATACTGGTAACCAGAGGCCGGGAGGGGTGGGAGGTGCAGAAGAGGAGAGGTGGTGGATGACGAGAACAAAACGATGCTGCCTACCCTAAGTGAGTCATTGCACATTATATGCATATATCTAAACAACACACTGTACCCCACAGAAATAAGTATAAAAAAACTGAAAAACAATAAAATCAAAATATCCCTTTTAAACAACCTCAACTTTATAGTCACCATTTGAAAAAAATGTTTGTGACAAGTTTCTTACACATATGTCTTAACACCAGGACGCTGATCTTGTTGCATGGCCCTTACGGTTGGCCCTTGTTGTTTGCAGCATTTGCCTAAGTGCGTTTCGCTGTCTCGCTTGTCCTCATCCCTGAACTCTACCATGTTTTTTCCGTATACTCTGTTTTTTTTCCACAAAGAGACAACGAGTACATGACTATAGCATCTATTGGTTTAATCACCCAGTGGAAAATATCCTATTTCTTTCCATTAAATGAATTTTACCCCTCAGCACTCAAAAATATTAGAATCATGTGCATCCAGATTTTGAAGTGGATGAACTTAGTTACTGCCTATGTGGTTAGATTCAGACCACATCTGACACATCTTTGTAGCAAGTTTTCAGAAGTACTGCAAAGGAAGAAACAACAGGGCTCTGCAAAAAATAATCCGATTCAACAGCTTTACACCCAGACTGAATTTTCTGTTCCCCGAGGATTACTTTCCAGATACTCAATCTGATCTGTCAATGTATCTGGCAACGTTAGGTCAATTTTATGCTGATTTTATGGGTGAAAGGATAAGAACTGCTGGTGGGAATCACGGTAGCCAGTGATGACTAATAGATGCTGTGCTGCTCCTCTTTCCAATGTCTACTAGTAATTCAAAGGAGATTCCGTATCTTAATTTAAAAAATGAAAAAAAAAAAACCTTTGTAGCCAATAATCTAGAAATCAAATATGAAAGGAAGAATACATAACTCGATTTTGACATAAATACGATTTTTTATTTTAATATGAGAATATCACAGTATAGTAAGAAAAATAAATTTTTATTAAGTCAGCAAATTTGCGAGGTGAATATTTAAAGTATTATTTGTATATCAACATCACAAGAATTCAAATGTCATGATTAAGTATTTTTTAAAATGTGAAGTAAGGTAAATTCAGCAATATTTTATTTTTTTTCTCAATCAGATATTTCTCATTTTCTGGCTTTTCATTACAAACAAAAATTAAAATAAGTCAGAATACTAGTGTGATTCTACTACACTACAAAAATATGCAGGTAAAACTTTCAATTTGCATAAGTAAATAATATTTACTTAATTCTGTGGATTAAATACACAGTGTCTTTAAAAGTATGCACGTGTAAAATCTCAGTTCAGAGACAACTGTATATGCTTTTGAAAAGACAGAACATACAGTATCAGTATTTTGCTTTATCATAGCTTTCAATGCTTTATTTTACCTAATTGTAAAATAAGAAGTTTTATATATGAGGAAATTAAGGCCAAAGCGATGAGGAGTTTGTCTTAGTCATACACCTAGGTAATGCCAGAGACTACAGCTTTCTCAGTGGAGATGTAAGAAGCACCTATTTTAAATAATTTTTAATTATTAACACATTTTTTGGCCCATTTAACTTAATATTATCTCTTCTTAAAATAAAATATTATATTTATCTCAAAATCGACTTATGTATTCTTCCTTTCATATTTGATTTCTAGATTATTGGCAGCAAAGGGTTTTTTTTGTTTGTTTATTTGTTTACAATTTCTAAAATGTATTCTGCCTTCTTGCAACTGTCAAGACTTCATGCCTATTGTTCCTCCAGTCTAGAATGTCCTCCCAGGCCCACCTTAGAGACCAAATCATCCTTTGCTTGTCAAATTTGTGTCAATTTACATGTCCTTTTCCTCCGAAGTCCTTTGGTGACTCTCTAAATTAAGTTAAATTTCATTAGGTGCTCCTGCAGCACCCTGTCCTTTTAGTATCATAACGTATCTTGGCATGCCCCCCAGCAAAACAAAGATTTACAGCATTGGTGAAATGATATCACTCATTCTGACAAGATAGTAATAAAATGCTCTACTGATCCATCCCCCCCACAAAAACAATATTATAAAATGCATAACATTACAAACGTTAAGACTATAAGCATCAGTGAAAATAAAAACAAATTCATTCCTGAAAAGTCTTAAATTCAGACTACATTTAATTTTGATAAAAGATATAATCGGATGTTTTATGCATTATTTAAAGTTAACATATAGATGATAATATAGAATTTCGACCATTTTTAAAGGTCTAGTTGAGTAGTTCTCAAACTTTAGCAGGCAACAGCAATGTCTAGACAGCTTGTCAAAACACACATCGCTGGGTCCCACTCACAGAACTTCTGACTCAGCAGGTCTAGGTGGGTCTGAGAAACTGCAGTTCTAGCAAGCTCCCAGGTGATACTGATGCGACTGGTCTAAGGACCACACTTTGAGAGCTAATAGCATAGACTACGTATCTCTCACAGTGATTAGCCTTATGTGCCACATGTTAAGACATTTAATATTTGCTGGCTGTAAATACTGTTTAAAATAAGACAATGATTAATTCAAAATTCTGTTCATTACGTGAATATTTTATTAAACAACAGGTATATCTTCATAATGCTAGGAAAAAACATCAACCATGGCAACTGTAGCAGATAATTTTATTAAGAAAAACACTACCAAAATGTTTTTAAAACGCTTTCTGTACTAATAAATACTGCTAATACTATAATACTACTTCCATACCCCCATGAAGAATTTTATTTCCTAATTGAGTGTTTTATTACACTGGAACTATGAAGGTACTTCTAAAATTCATGGAAAGATTCACATTTATCTTTTAATTCCATTTTTCCCCTAACTTTTTGAAGTACCCTTGTAGTTATATGTACATAAGGCTATGCTGACTATTATCCCCTCTAGCTCTGTACTCTCTATACAAACACACTGGCTGTCCATATCTACATAAGACAGATGTCTTTTTGTACCTTACCATCTCACATATGTGAGGAAATATTCTTTTGCTCTTCTTTCTTAGAACTTTCATAGAATTCAAGCAATTAGTTCCACTCTGAGAAACAGAAAGGATAAATGCACAGAAAGGCTATCTATGAATAGAAAAACACTTAAAGCCTCTGTTTTCTCTTTTACTTTTTTGATATTTTCAAGAAAAGGTTCATTATATACAAATAGAATCTTAGAGTTTTCTGAATGGGAAAGGACCTTAAAGACTCTTTTTCACCATCCAGACTTAGGAATGTTATACTGGACCCCGTGTCTGGAGCTCCTAACTATTGAGGCCAATACTAGAATCCAGGTATCACTGCTTCCAGCATGACATTCTTTCTAAAATATGCTGCTGCATATAACACATACCACAAATAAACCCAGTTTGCTCTACGTAGTTGAACTTTGATTTTACTGTTCATTCATTGGACGGTAGTTTAAAGTATATTCACGAGACTAGAAATGTTCTTAATTAGCTACAGGAAGATATTTCCAGCAAACTAAATGCTTAAATTTCTTTGTAAAACAATGGTTTGAACCCTACAGGTTTCCTCTGACCAGTACTTGTAAATCTGTATGTGGGAAACCCAGAAAAGGAAATTAACCACTAATAGTACTCACATCAATATTCTCTCAATCTGGAATTTAAATAGTTCTTCATTAATCATTTGTTTGACTTACATATACAAAAACTCACAGAAATGAAAACATTATTCAAGATGTTTTACTTTATAACCAGTTACAAAGATACAGATCACACTTCTGTTTGTTGCTTTATGTAATACATATGTTTAAAAGGAAAAAGCAAGCAATTTGGGATATTTTCCCATTTGTTCTAAAAATGAACATAAGCAATGGTGCAAGGAAAATCTAATGCAATGATTCCACTGCAATTATCTCCATTCTAAAGAGTCACCTGGATAATCAAAATACCCCAAATGTAAAATAGTTTTGGTGATTTTGAAACTCAATCCATAAAAAATAATTTAATGAATAATTCTAGCCTTTCTAAATGTTTCTCCCCAGAATGATATAAAACTAGCATCACAACTCAAAATGAAGAAGATCTTTCTGATCATATATTAGCAAATTCTAACGAAGGTAATGAAAATGGAACATCAAAGAATCTTAAGAAAATATAATCGGTAGCATGTTAGACATATCATTTTGCTACTTCTATTCCTTTTAAACAAGACCTATTATAATAAAATGAAAACCCTCATCAATCACCTGGTAGAGTAATTCCAAACTTAACCAAACAGGGCTAATGGGTGAGAATTGAATTGAAAACACCTTGACAAAGAAAGCAATTTCTTTTCTTCGCACTCCTCTGAAGCTGTGGGGGATCATGGTAATCGAACTATCAACAGTGAGGGGCCATCTGTCCCAAGGGCCCTCCACAAGAGGTAAAAAAAGGAAAAAAAAGTCAACAACAAAAAAGGGAAAGAAATGCTATACAACAGATGTTCAATCATGATTAATCTATAACAAGAAACTTCCAACTGAGAATCAATGTTTTGACGTTTTTCAGATACCAATCATTAAAAGCCAACACAAAAGTTTTTATAAGAACACAGGGGGAAAAAAACTAATAGGTTGCTTGTAGAAAGATGATCTGTCATACAAAACCTGATATACCTTTTAATTAGCTGAGATGTTCATCATATCCTAAAGCAATAGCTTTTATTATGATTTCCTTAAAGAGGAAAGAAGACAAGAGGCCATGCATTCAATTAGCATGAGACAGTTTTTCTAGTTATTCTACAAGTGTATGATTAAATAAAAGGAAGATATGTATTTTTATTCACAATACTCATTATACTTAACTTTTGAACTAAAATATTTTCAAGAAACACAGCCTTAACATAAAACTTCAAAAATATAAAATTAACTGAACCACTCAAAAAGCAGTTTCATTTCATTCATAACATTTAAAATAATTTTCATATTATACCAAAAAATAATTGTGGGTAGAAGTGCAAATTAGGTCAAAGCTTTTCTTGTTTTATATTAAGACAGTGTGAAGTACAGATATAACAGGCACAGTTTCAATAACTTGGGAATAAGTTCATGAGTAGAATCATATTAACTTAAAAATAACTCAAAGTTTACTGAAATAAAAATATGTGTAAGCTATATCAAAAAAATTACAGGAAATACTTAAAAACTAATTTTAATAAGAATAATGCAACTATAATACAAAATATTAAAGAACCAAATTAAACCATGCATCATGTTTCTTTCAGAATACTTTCAAGCTGGAATCAAATGCAACACAGAATAAACTTAAGACTCAAACAAATAAATTCATAAGAAACTAACTGTAAATGCAATAATTCTTTATCTATCTTTGTATCTACAAACCCTAGAAATGAATTCTGTGATCCCAGAGAGATGGCATCTCACGCACATGACAGAGGCAAGCACAAATGCCCTCTGGAAAAAGAAACATGCAACTCAGGTCTTGTCAAACATGTTTGCAACTCAATATTACTATAGAGAATCTAAACACCTGTGATTATAACCCATCAGAAACAGACTTAAGAAATTAATTCTGTTTTGCTCCCACCTCAAAGGCATCACATATTAAAATTATCTGAAATAACATATATAATAAGAATGTTTAAAATGTTTTAAAAATAAAATAAGCATTTGAAACATGAGCAAGCAATAAGAGATTGGGGTTTTTTTTAAGGCAAATTTTAAAAAGAATTAGAATTTTAAAAAATATAAAAATATAGTCTATGAAATCTATTATTATAAAATAAACAGCTGATTATTAACGAATGAAGAGAGAAACAGTGAAGTGAGTCAGACACAAAAGATATTAAACAGAATGAGGCACAGAAAGACAAAAAAAATTAAATTAAATATAAAGGAGGTTAAGAAAAAGAGACCAGAATGATAATATAAATCTATTTAGAGTTCTAAAAGATGAGACCAAAGGGACTGGAGGTGTGTATAATGAGGGAGGGAAGAAAATAATATTAGAAAAAATAAAGACTAATTTCTCCAAAATATTTGATAGACATAAATTTTCAGATTTATAAATCACAACCCAAGTAAGATCTCAGAAAAGATATAACTAGCGGCATCGTAATAAAACTACAAAGTACAAAAAGATATGGATATCTTTAAAAGCATCCTAGAGATAAAAGAGATAACTAGAAAAATATGTATGAGAAGGTCTTCAAAAAGTTCATGGAAAGATTCATATTATCTTTTAATTCCATTTTCACATGAACTTTTTGAAGTACCCACATATATTATTACATTGACAGCAGACTTCTTAATAATAGCAATGGAAGCCAGAAGACAGTGGAATAATACATTTAAAATCTTTAAGTTTAAAATCTTTGTTTGTAGGCAAAATAAAGACATTTTCAGAAAGACAAAACTGGAAGATATTCCAAGAGTGGCTAAAGATTGTAACATCTGGAAATAAAAATAATTCTCAAAAAGGAAAGTGTAAAATGTAAGAAATTACATATTTCATGTATGCAGACATATATATAGATACAATCATGTCACATAACAACACTTGATCAACAATGGACCACATATATGATGATGATCCCATAACATTATAATGGAGATGAAAAATTCTTCCCTCCTAGTGATGTAGCCATTGTAACATCATAGCACAACTTATGCATATAGAAGCAACAGGCTATACCATATAGCCTAGGTGTGTAGTTGACTATACATCAAGGTTTGTGTAAGCATACTCTGTGATGTTCACATAACAACAAAATCACCTCATGACACATTTCTCAGAACATATCTCTGTTGTTAAGCAACACATGACCATGCAGCGTTTTCTGAAGTACTTTGTTTGCAATTAATGACGTCCTGGAAATAATTTAAATATCCATCCATATGAAAACGTTTATATCATTATTATTCTATGAAATACTATACAGCCCTGAAAAAGACTGCAGTCTCAGAAAAAATTATATTCATTCCTATGAAAAAATCTCTAAAATAAGATGAGGTCAGAGAGATAAGGGGGAATATAAAGGGCCTTAAGAGTCATTAAAAAAAAAATTGGCTTGTACTCTGGGAAAGGAAGCCACAGAAGAATTGGAGTAGAGGGGTGACATGGTGACATTTTAACAGGATCACCTGGTTTCTGTGTTGAATATAAACTGAAAGGTGACAAAATAATAAAACCAGTTATGAGACTACTGCAATAATTCAGATAATATTTTCAATGAACCTCCTACTAAAAGAACTTGGATCTTATATACTATTGGCACTGGCAATTTTAGGTGAAAGAGCAGGGAAGGGAGCAAGTAATATAAGATATACATGATCCACCCTCCTGAGATAGAATTTGTCCCAAGGGCAATAGAGCCTAAGAGTCAAAGGGAAACTCTCCCAATAGATTACAGTGGGTGTTTTATGAACCTGAGCGTCCAATGATCTTACTAGCAAGTGGGTACTCTGGGAAGGAAAGGACAATGTTTTATAAAACTAAATGAGCTCCAGTTTCGGTTTTTTGTTTTGTTTGTTTGTTTTTTTCACCTTTATACTTACATTGTTGTCAGTTGTTTATTTCTGCAGAGAGAATTTGATAAAGTTTTTGAGACACCTTAAAAAGAGATGCCTTATAAACTCAATTTAAATGAACACAGCCATGCTAAAGAGGAATGGGGGTCAGACTAGCATAAGTAATTTTGGAAATGAAGCTCTTACAAACATATTCTAATCCCTAGATTTTGTATTCGCAGAGAAATGCACTATAAATTTTTAAAACATCTTATGTGTATTCTATTTTTTTATTGAATTCATTATACATATTTTGGGGGTATACTGTTGACTATCATTATTTGTGTACAATATGTGATGATCAAATCAATATCAGCATATGCATTACTACAAATCATAATTATTCTTTGTATCCCTTACCCGGTTTATCCCTAGCTCCCCCGCTCCGCTCCCCCTTTAGTAACCATAGATTTGTTCTCTCACTCTGAAAGTTCAACATATTATTGTGGTCCTTCCTTCCTTCCTTCCTTCCTTCCTTCCTTCCTTCCTTCCTTCCTTCCTTCCTTCCTTCCTTCCTTCCTTCCCTCCCTTTTCCTTCTTTCTTAGCACCCACTGATGAGTGAGGACATAAAGTATTCCTCTTTCTGTGCCTGGCTTATTTCACTTAAGATAATTTTCTCCAAGCTCATCCATGTTTGGTACAAAAAGAAGAATTTTATTCTGTTTTTATGGCTGAGTAGCATTCCATTATGTATACACACCACATTTTCCTTACCTCGTCCATCCATCAATGGACATTCAGGTTGGTTCCATATCTTGGATATTATAAATAGAGCTGCAATGAGCACGGGAGTGCTGCTACCCCTTCAACATGACGATTTCCCTTTGTTTGGGTAATTTGTTTGGGATTGCTGGATCATATGGTACTTCTATCTGTAGTTGTTTGAGAAACCTCCATACCATACTATACTATACTCCAAAGTGGCCGCACTATTTTACAATCCCGCCAACAGTGTAGAAGAGTTCCCCTTTCTCCACAACTTTGCCAGCATTTGTTAGTCTCAGTCTTTTTAATACTGGCCAGTCTAACTGGGGTGAGATATCTCAGTGTGGTTTTGATTTGCATTTCCCTGATGATTAGTGATGCTGAGCATTTTTTCATGTGTCTGTTGGACATTTGTAAGTCTTCCTTTGAAAAATATCTATTCAGCTCCTTTCCCCTAAATGAGCTCTAGTTCTGCAGAACTCCTTTAACACAGATAATGAGGAACCATGTCCTTATCCACTTTGTAGAACTGCAACATGAATGGCAGTCCAGGAGCCAAGAACAGCAACAGCAAAACACGGTGCGCTTCAAGTGGTGACCTGAGATGGGGTCAAGTGTCACTGTCAGCACCAGCCATTGTCACAAACATCATCCTATGTGGAGCACTAAACAAAGTCTAGAGAAATAGTTACATGTTGATGTGGAAATGACTCAGTGAGACATCAAAAACAAAGGCATAACACATAGCAGTTGAGGGAGACAAGCAATTCCTCAGCACCTACGGGATACCCCTGGGGAACCACAGAAATATTAAAAGATAATGAATACCTCAGAATGGGACAGAGACCCAGAAGGTGCTCAGAGGCTATCAAGCTGGCAACAATTGAGTCTAAATATCAATGTGATATCATGTATATCCTCAAGTTAGAGAAGCCTAAGGATTTCTAAGTAACACCTTTAAAAAATGTCAACAATAAATATAAAGAAACTTGTTAATGAAAAGGTGTAACAATAAGCAAAATGAGCATAACCTGAGTATTACATTTCAGTTCTCGGGTCTCTCTTGACATACTGTAAAAGAACAAATGAAAGAAGTAGAGATGTGAATAGATATTTCATTATGTTTCTGATTAGATTTGTTGTTTTATTTCTAAACTCTTTCCTGATGGTATTCAGAATCTCCTTGAACTCATAATGGGAATATTTCATCAACTGTTCAGGTCAAAATTATGATTAGTAAATATAACACTGACTCTGGCAACAAGAATCATTTTCTCAAAGGGGAAGAAAACTATTAATCTGAACATGCTTACTAATGATTAAGTCCTAGAGTAATTTTCACCCATTTTCCTAAAAATATACAATTATCATGTTATTGGGGATTACATTTAAAAAGACTGTTGTGTATTTCAAATAGAAAACAAGTAACCTGGTTTTGAGACCAGCTGGGATGGGTTGTACTTCTAAGTAGACTGCAAGAACAAACAGTTTCACAAGAATAATTATGTGAGATTACAGATGAAAATAACCACATATTTTAGATTATAGGCTAGCGGGGTCTCCTCTCCCTGCACAGCAGGCTTCTTCACATTCCACTAAAACAGGGACTGCTCTAAACCTCCTAGCTTCCATCCTAAAGTGTCCAAGGAACCTAATGTTTGAAAGTGCTTCCCAATGTCCAACTGAATCTCTCATAAGAGAATTTAACTCTTTTCTCTCCTGTTGAAAAGCTCAAAGGAAAATGGATCATCCCCACATGTAATTTAAAACAAACTCAAACACTGTTACTGAAACTCTATTTCCTATTCCTCACAAATTATTTCCTCTATATAAATGCAATGGTTTTCCACCCTTTATGCTCATTAGAATTACTAAAGAATCATCGTTAGGAAAAAGTGACCCCTTCACTCCACCCCATACCATATGAGACATCTGCAATTTTTTCAAAACTCCCCAGGTGGTTCTAATGCGCAGCTGGGGCTGAGAACCACTGCTTCAACTTTTCTGTTAAAAAAATAATAATAATAACTCTCAAGCTTTTTAAAATCTTTCTGCCTTTTCTCAAGTTTCAAATATTGTTTCTAACTGGTCTCAAAACTAGAACATGATATATAATGCCATATGTAAAACATAAGTGCTTTTTATAGATGTTCATAAGCATAAATAAAGCAAAATTCTGTATCTCAAGCTCAATTTTCCCAATGACTTCATCACCCCAGTCCCTTAACTAGTGTCTAAAACTGAATCATATCCATCTCATTCTACTAATGGAAGCCAGGCACCAAAGCTAAACATCTCAGACTCAGGCCTTAACATGCCTTCTTCATCCTCTATATGTAATCAGCTGCGTAATCATGTTAGTTCTTCCTTTGAAATGTAGCTCTCATCCATTCTCTTCCATATTCATGCTGCTCTAAATCCTCACTGCCTAACTAGTCTTCCTGCCACTCAGCTCTTCTCAACCCACTGCCACTAAATTGATCTTCTGAAATAAGTGTTTTTATTACTCCTCCCTTCACAGAAAAATGTTTAGTGATTCTCTACTGCTTACCCTAACAAAACCCAACTCCTCAAACTACATATTTAATGCCTCAAATAAAATACTCAAATTTTAACACAATATATAACTCCATATATTAAGACCAGTCAGTGTAGCAAAATTCTGTACTTTCTACCAGAATCCATCCTACTTAAGTGTATATCCCACTACACTCTAATACAAAATTTCTACTCAACCCAGGTATCCTGTCTTTCATGTAAATTAAGTTTATTCCCAATTCCAAGGATGAACTCATACTCCAACACATGCTATGCCCCTTTCCTGAAATCCTATGTTCTCTTTTCTCCATTTTTCCAAACCCTATGCACTGTTCTGGACCTATGCTATGAGGCCTTCCCAAAATACAGCACCACACAGACTGTCCCATTTCCAGGCAATACTTATCATCTCAACCAATTATTTTGAAATATACTATACTGCCTTATACTGCTACTCAACTATTTCATTTGTTTCTCCTCATTTAAATAAAGCTCCAATTCCTGATATATATTTTATTGAATTTTTTATTGAATTTATTTTTCATTCTCTCCATTAAATGAACAACATATATAGTGCATATAAAATTCTTCCCTATCATAACAATTCCTTCTAAGTAAATTTCATGAAATTAATTTGCTTATTTTGAGAAGTAGCCAGGCTACTCTACCATAAGTCTGATCAATTCTGATTTAAAGGTAGATTCATATAATGAACCTAGTATTTGTTTATATCAAAGAGAGTCAAGCACTCTGCCCTTATGTGTTTTCACTATATATTCTCCCTAAAGATAACAAGAAAGTCAGCAAGGTAAAGTCATTATCAATTAAGAAAGCACCATACTTCAAGAAAGAGTGGGCAATTAAATAGTTATCATGTAGAATAAAGAGTAATTATACAGAAAATGTCCTTGGATATTTGCCACTGATGTGTTTTTAGTTAGCCTCCATAGTGTATAGCACAGTAGTTCTCAATCTGTTTGGTTTCGGGACTGATTCATAGTCTTAAATATCATTGTGGTTGTCAGAGAACTTTCACGTGAGTTCTAGCAAATGATGTTTACTATATCAAAAGTTAAAGCTTAGAAATTAGTAGAACACAAACATCTACATGTACACATTTCATTAGTCACCAGAGTGATAACTTCATCACATCCTGAAGCCTCCAGGAAAAGTCCACAATAAACTTGTGAAAAATGAGATTTAAAAAAGGCTAATAACATCTCGGCATTACTATGAAAACAGTTTTCATCTCACAGAACCGCTGAAAGTACTCCAGGAAACCCCCACAGGCTCCCAGACTACACTTTGAGAACCACAGGTATAGCACAAAGTATTTATAAAACAGCGTAAAACAATGTTTAGATGTGGTATAAAAACACCAAGTTTCAAGGATCTGGATCCCCATACCAGCCAGTCACCAAAGGTAAAAAAAAGTGGCAGTAAGCAAAAAAAAATTTTTACTATTTTCTTTAAAACCTGAGGAAAAAGTCAAACCATATTATTATTTATTACACAAATATATTCCCTCTTTATAAGTACAAAAGGAGAAAAGGAGATTTCAAGATTAAATGCCTTTAGGGTACACAGGTATACCTACACATATAGGTAAAATAAATGAGTGGAATGAGCCTATAGGAGAGAACAGAAAATGGAAGGAAATGTAGTAAAACATAAATCCCATGCCCCTACTCAAGAAGGCAGCCATTATTCAGCTCAGCCATATGGAAGGTGGGCCCAGTGTTGACAGATACTTCTGATTTTTCCGGAGAAGCCAGAACTTTAATTTAAAAAATCACCTAATTTTTAAGTTGGGAAAAATAATTAAACGTTTCATAAATATTGTATGAGCCAAATAAGGTGTGTCTGGGTGCCATTATTTTTAACCTCTGTATTAAGTTAGAAAACAGAAAAATTCTTTAAGGTTGATCACATGTTTAAAGTAAACAACTGCTTGAAATATTTTTTATCTGTTCTGAGGGCTTTTAGACTAAAGATGTTTTTTGTTCAATAAGTTCATTTAAGTGTGCCACACTAAACACAGGAGAATCCCACCTAATTATTTTGACTCTAAGGTAACATTTTATAACAAAAATGAACATTGATATTATTAACAAACCAGGTTCCCTGAAATTAAGAACTGCACTTTAAAAAAATAAGTCAGACACAGGTTGTTTAATCATAATTGATACATATGTACATTACAGAAATTTAACATTTTTGAGATGTCTGAATAAAGCACACTATCAAAAAAAAAAATACATCCTCAAAATAGAATAGAGTTTACCACTCAAAGAAGTAACTTACCGAAGCTCATAAATGTTAATATTGCCATATGAAAACTCTATGATTCAACATAAAAGACAACTGAAATCTCAAAGGTATTAGCCACCAGAGAGTTTTGAGGAATAGTGGACACTACTTTATTCTGGTAACTTCTTGAGAGTATTCACATCACAACTTGGAAGAAAAAAAATGACAAAATCAGATAGCCAAAAGGACAAAAACAGATAAAACAGATAAGCAAAGGAATCAAAGAGAGAATTATGTCATTTGGAACAACAAACAGAATCACACATTTAGAAAATAATTATAATGATTAGAAACTGTATTAGAAAGATAAAACAAACTGAAAAAAGGAATAAATTTTATATTCATGAGATACAGACCAAAAATATCCTTATATTTAGCTGTGTATACTAACACCAGGTTATCCTCTAAGAAAGTGAGCAATTAATTCCAGTTTAAGGTTGTTCTACAACAAGTCCTACAAAATTAAAACAATAGAAGAGCTGGGAGATCGTGATTTAAACTTTAAAACCTTAGGCAGCATATAACTATATCATCAGTGAATTCTTAGAAAATTCATGGTATGGTAGTTAAGGGGCTGGGTTGTGCAGCCAGACTTCACATAGACATGTCACGCGTTGCCACTCACTAGCTTCCCATCATCTCTCTCAGTTTACTGAACACTCAGTGCCTCAGTTTTCTTCCTCCGTAAAGTAATGATAACAATAGCCACCTTGCGGGATGTTGCTAGGATGAGTGGAGATTATACACACACATACATATATGTATTGGTGAGAACAGGGCCCACCACATCAGAAACCTTATATTACTATTAGCTGTCATTAGTATTCATTATTGTAAGTCAATAGACAAAAAAATGCTGAGAAATAGTTGCAGAAATTAGGCCATGTGAATGGAGATAATGCATTAGCCACAATGAGAGGTTATTTCTGACTCTTTCTTTCTCCTCACATAAACTACCTCCCCTCACCCAGGACATTCCCAAATCAGGTCACGTGTTTTATAATGCCATCCCCTTCTATACTTCTGCCTTGAGAAATAATTCCTAGCTAGAAAATGATTACATTGAATAATGCTGAATATACTAATTATCCTGATTTGAGCATCACATACTGCACACAAGTACTAATATTCAACTCTGTACCCCACAGATATGTACAATTATGTTTCAATAAAAAAGAAAAAAGAAAAAAGCTTTTTGTATTTATGGCCTTCAACTATTTATTAGTTCAAACCTTAAAACACTGCACTGTAGCTCACCACCACTCCCGCCTGACTTGTCCATTTTACGTGTTTCACCTCCTTTCCCTTTCCTTCAACTCACTCTCAGTTTCTACTTCTTATCTTATCTCTTCTCTCTTACCTCATCACTCAACAGCCAGAACAATCTGTCTCCTCCTCCCTTGCTCTCACCTAGCTCCGTTTCTCATTTTCTAATTTTCTGTCCAGGTAAAAGTGATACTGGGCAGCCACAGGAAGAAGTGTCTGTTGTTACCAAAGGGAATCATAATAACAGAAGAAACATTAAGTTGGTTAAAAAGATGATACCATAGCACAATGAACCTTAGAATATGCCTCAAATAACAGAACACAAGCAGCTGCTTACCCATCTTTATACATGGTTATTCTCAGGAGTAAGTCACATACGTTACTGCAGCCTAGAAGCGGGGGAAATGGGTAAGACCTTAATTATTTTTTAAGGCTGATACCTGATGGACAGAGGAAGGGGAAGCAATTAGTCCAGACTGGTAGATCCAAGCAGGCAGGTGACACAGTGATTAACAACTTAACTTCCATCAGTTCTAATTCGATTGTAACTAAATTCCCAGTGTTGATAATACCCATGTAAGATCAGACAGAGGTCTCCAGATTCTTTTTACACTAGGATTGCAGCTGGCTCCTCCCTGGACTTGTAATAACACTGCCCACTCAAAGACCTACGTATTAACAGAACAGATACCAAAATGCCACAGACCAAATGGGAGAAAGTCTTAATATGTACCAGAGACGTGCACTAGCCTATCTCTCTATTTCCGTAAAGATACATAATCATATTAAATACAGAAATTTGGGAAAACAATGAAGAAAAAGGATCAACAGGCTTTTATCCTCACAGAAAGTAAATATTCAGAGCTTGTCAGAAGTCCATAATGGAGTTTCTTAAGTTCGGGAAAAAGCAAAAGAAAAACATTACATTTCTATTGTTTCTTCAATTTATGGTGTGATTGGTCGGCAATATACAATCTTCGAATTAGGAAGTTAAACACTTATGTTTAAGAATATTAAATCAGAAGACACATTTGGAAATATGCATGTATTTGAACTTAAGTATCCATCTCTGACAGTCACTTGCTTCACCTGTTTTTACAAACACAGCATAGAGACCCCAATGGATGTTTCTCCTCTTATTCTCCTACCTTACCCAACACTTTTTCCTACTTACTGGCTTATTTTATGGTCAGAGGTTAAACTGCTAACCCTTCACCGTCCAGGAAAGTTTTTTTTTTTTCCTCTTTCATAAAAGGTTTTTCACAGCGTGCAGCAGCTGGATTGGCTCCTCTTTGAGAACAAAAGCTATGCCTTTGTCTTCGTTGTCTGGGCATGGAGCCCCTACATCAGAGGAAGCTGCTCCTGCCCAACATGCACAATAATGATATCCTGAGGCCCCACGAAAGCCTGGCCTCTCAGTGCCTAGACTCTCCTCCAACCAGTCAGCCAAAGAGAAAATCCTGTCAAGCACTCAGCTGGAAATTAACTAAGGTATCCTGTGGAGAACCTGATGAAGATGTTATTTGACCATATGGTAGAACTTTCCATTGGTTAACACGAAGATAGGAGAAAACTTTTAGAACTCAATGCTTTACCAATCTTGCTCAGCAATTCACACATGGGTCAGTAATTGTATTTTACTAACATACAACCCCTTCCTCTATACGTTCTCTTAAAATAATACAAGGCTTATTTATGACATTCTAATCTCTTGCATTTAAAACTCTGCCTAACTAAAGGATACATTCAAAAAAGATTACAATAGATTATTTTTTTTATTTGCAGTTTTGCATAAGATATTTCTCATTAGAAACTTTATTATTATATTTATGACGGAAGAAACTGGTCAAAATGCAGAGGTCAAAAGAAAACTGTCACATCTCTTCACATGGCTTAATATTTATTTATTTTACAAGCTATTTAATGTTGAACAAAGGAGAAATAGTAAACCAAGAACAGGTATTTGATTAAAATTTAGAAATGGAAGTAAAGTAGTATATAAATCAAACAATACTTAAAAAAACTATTTGTAAATTTTTCTTACCCTGTAAAATGTTAAACATGGAAAAATTTTAATTTGGTTATATGATGGCAGTAAAAGAAGAATTCTCTCAAGTATGTTATGGGGGAGTTCATGAATATTTACAATGATTATGGGGAGGACTGCAGTTTTTAAAATATAATCTTATAATTCACATTCATGGCAACAACCAATATTGAAAAATATTAAGTGAAAACTATATTACATATGATTACAATCACATTAAATAAGTTCATACTGAAGTCTGAAAGGTAATGCACAAAAATAATGTTTTTGTGTTATTGGTATGAAAAGAATAATCTTTTCCTTTTTCCAAAATTGTCCATAACACATTATGTTAATAATTTTTAAAATTAGGAAAACTTTGCAGAATAACTGAAGTAGTTCAAACACCACAAATGGATCGCAATTAGTGAATGTGCAACCACTGTATACAGAATCCAAAATTAAAGAATAAATCACTTAGTACATACTCCAAACAGTAATATAAATTGATTCACCAAATTTTAGGAGAAATATAAACCTGCTTTTTTTTAAATCTATAATGATGATTAGCCTGAGAAATTCAAGAGGTCATGACCAACAAACTTAACAAAAGAAATAAATTTATTCTTAGAGGGAAAAAAATCAATGCTTATACATAGCAGATGTCTGGCTTAGAGGAGTATATTCCTACTCTTTTAAAAGTCACATCTAAGTCTGGCAAAAATCTACATCTGGCAAAGAAAAACATTTAAATTGAAGACTCTGGAACAAAGGGGATAAGCAATGACTGGCAGGATATGTTAAATACTTCAGACCTACTTCAGTAGAAAAAAAGTATGAAAAATTTAACAAAACTAAAAACATTTGATACAACAGAAAAGTACAATTATAAGAAAATTAATTTTGGGTAAATCTGTATGATATACAAATAATATAAACTTTAACAGAATGGTACAAAACCCAAAACTGATTGGGTCTATCATGTCTACCATTAAATATATTTTCTATCCATGAATTATGCCACAAGTAAAATGAAGGAAAAAAAGACCACCCATTGACATAGGAAAGACATAAGGGAAACACCTAAAAATGTTAACAATGGTAATTTCTAAAATATGGCATTATGACATATTTTCTTATATATGTATTTATTTTCCAAATTTCCATCAATAAGAATGCATATTTATACTTACATATATGTATCATATATTTATATATCAGTATTGAACTACTGTTAAAATTAACATAGAAGAAAACTTAGCTATTTTTTAGAGTACCTTAACTTCGAAAAGAATGCTTTACAACAAAATATTTTCATTTGAAAGTATTTCTATATCACAGTCACTTCTTCCAACAAACTGAAAATCAAGTGCTATGCATGTGTGAGAGGTCAAGCTCCTTGGACTGGGGTAAGCTCCTGAAATCATACAAGCTGCCAATTTAGTAGAGGCATGAGTGGCCAACTGCTTGTGGACCTCCTTAAATTCTTTCCCCCTTCTTCCTCAGCACTTGATCATAAAACTAGAGATTACTTTTCCAACCTCCTTTATTCCTAAGTACCGCCATGTGACTAAGTTCTTAGCAAGGAAAGTGATGTATCAAATTTTTCCCTGCCTTGCCTTAGAAGAAATTTCTTGCCTGAAATATTTTTCTTTCCTGTACTGTGGCTTGAACTCTGACAAAGTAGCCCAGCTTTGACTCTGCAGATAAGAACAAGTCTAGAGAATAGCAGAACAAGAGGTAAGGAACATGGATCCCTGAGTAACTTCACAGAATAGTGCCCTGTAGCCAGACCACCTGCTTCTAAACTTCCTTATCATTTAAGCTTCTGTATTTGGAGGATGTTTGCTTTTTGTTTTTTGTTTTTATAACAGCAGATTGGCCCTTATTCTTTCGAATAGAGCACTAAATAACAGAATGGACAATCCTGAAAGAAAAACTGATTTAGAAGAGCAGCATTATGGATTATTTTAAAACAAATAGCAGGAGAAAAGGGACCAGAAAAAAACTTATATCTCTAGCACCCAGTACTGTGTTTAGAACAAAGTAGTCTCTCAATTAATGTCTGACAAGTAAATGAATGAAAGAATGAATGAGTGGAATGGCCTCAATAACAAAAGGGACACAAAAGAGAAAACACACAAGATAGTTGTAGATGAACAGCATAAAAATCCACATTAACTCAAACAAGACAAATCACCTCTTTATACCAAACTTGACATATTAGATAAGGAAAATTCTGCATTCTTATCAGTATTTGCTCAAAGTTCAGAATTCAAGGTACAGAATCTTGAATTATTTCTAAATGTCTAGATCCTGATTAGTTTCTCCTTGATTACAGTACCAAATACAGCCCAAATATTGGAGGTAGAGTGGCTCTAGTTGACTATCTTCTCTGCAAAATACATGTGCTTCAAGTGTTTTTTATTGCCTGAGAATGCTACACAGTTCCATAGGAAGAGTTTTATAAAATACCCTGGGTTTTGGCAGGAAGACTAAATAAAATTTAAAAACTCAAGTTGAGCATTACCTCAGAGTCTTTACCATTACACTAAGAAAAAAAAAATCATTACTCTGAGGCTACTTCTCATGAGTTTTTGAGCACATTTCCTTTGTTGGAACTAGTGATCTACAGTTCTGCTCAACAGTTCATGCTCACTTCAGTGAGAGCTATGTGACATTCAATTTTCAATGTGTATTTAGACTTTATTAATTTAAAAAGATACTACTAGAAAATATAGGTTGAAATAACTGTAAAACAACCCTCTCTCTAGAGTTCATAAGCTGCAGATTAAAACATTTATTGAATTTGAATAGCAAAAATTTTGAGTTACTGGGAACTAAAGACATCTAATCCAATCTATTCATTTTGAGACTCAAAGAGATGAAATGATTTTCCCAATTCTTATATTTTATGTTGAAATGATAAAGTTTATACATGTCATAGAAAACCTCCCGGAGATGATTATTAATAAACGTGTTACTGTAACCTTTCTCTACACATGTCCACACTATATTCCTGTTACACTAGCATGGCTATTCATTAGATTCCAGACTCCACTGATCTGGCATGCCTTTCTCTTCCGACTGCTACCCACATTTATACCACTCTTTCTGAAAACAGCTTCCTCCTTTTTGAGACTGCTGAGTACACACCCAAGCCTCTATTTCTTGGAATGTCTCTTTGAAACTATTTCATAAATGAGATTTCTCAATACTGGTATTCATGCAAAACATTAAAAATCTGTTGGCACCATTCTTGAAAACCCCCCGGTACTGCCTAATTGTACATGCAAAGGTCTATTCTCAGTCCAAATTGTCCTTCATCCTGTCAGCCACCACCAGCACTTGCCCATCCCCTACCCTATCCCAGTGGTTCCAACTGCATACACAGGACCTTTTAGAGACACTGTTCCTCTACTACAACCATTTACATAAGGCAGCATATAAATATGCCAGCAATATCTCCCATACAACATTGGGACAGCCATCTCCCCCCCCCCCAAGTGGTTGGTTGGATCTACACACCATCATGGCCCTATTCCTTTAGACAATGGCTTCAAACTTTCAGATGCATAACAATCATCTGGGAAACTTCTTCAAAAATGTAGATTTCACTCCCACCTCTTAATGCAATCTAAAGTATGCCCCAGGAACCTGATTTTTCAATCTATCAATCGACAGCTCCAAACACATACTAACAAACACTGAATAGCAGCGCTTTTTATAAACCTGTGAACAACCATCTAGAAACATTCCTCTTGAGAGACATGACAAAACTCCCTCAAAAAAAGGAGATTTTTTGCATTCTCTATTAAACTTGTTTGCCTCTATCTAGTAAGTATTACGAGAGGTTCTCCTACTTAATCATTACAATGAGAATGCAGCAATGATCCTTAGTAATTCTCAGGCCTTTCCTTAGCTACACAAGAAAGACATTCACAGAAATAGCAAGAATCTAATTCGTTAAAGGCTGGGAAGCTTCAAGATTCAAATTAGGTAAAAATTGGTAAATTTAAAAAATAAGTATTTAGAATTGTGCTTCGACCAAAAAAAAAAAAAAGGTCTGGCTTTCTGCTTTAGTTCAGTTACACATCTCCCTTAAGTTTAAGGAACTGTGTTTCCAATCACCTAGTCTCTTAGAAAATAATGCATTGCTCAGGTCTACAGATTAAATTCCCATTATTATGCTGAAATTGCATTAGAAAGGAAAGGGATAATGTATGGATCTTCCTTGGAAAGCAGATAACCTAGTTCATTTTCTTCCAGCAGGATGTGACTACCTCTTAATTTCCTGTAATTTATTTTCTCTATGTACATTCCCTTTCAACTGATTTTACACTAATTTCTCTGATGCCTGTTTATTATAATTTGTCTCCTCTCTGTTGCTGATCCACTATTAATTAGCATGCATGAGTGCCTATTGTGATATAAAAGGAAAAGAGGAGTAACTAATAACAATTGAAGAAGAAGATCTCATGACAAATTATTCTGACACAATGCTGAATTTTGAGTTTAAGGTGCTATTTTTCACATTTGGACATATATTTTTTCTTTCAAACCCAAAAAGTATCAACATAAAATCCACACGGGGAGTGGCAGCCCAGGTCACAATTCCTTCTTTCCTGGGAGCTGCAGCCTATACTCAGGGTGGGGTTTAAATTGCTACATCTATACTTGGTGAGTCTGACTCCAGGCCAGAGCTGAATAAGCCAAACACATGATCTAATCCGGATCAGTTTCTCACAGAAGACTTGGATTGTTAACTGCAAAACATACAAAATGGGAGATGCTGATACAGAATCACTTTTTTGGCAGAAAGATGACAGAAGATCCTCAGAACTACCATGGTAACTATATTTCCAAAAATTATTTACCCCATCCATGTGATTACCATATCTTTTCCTCTAATCATAGGTATAAAATCTTACAGCAGCACTTTCACAATCAATAAACAGGACATCTGCTTCTAGACAAAAGAAAGTAACAGACTGGATTTACCCTCCTTCTTTAACAACAAAAAATCCAAAAAAATACATGAAACAATTTTCAGACATCAGTTAGTACAGGACAGTGATCCCTGGCAGAGAAGAAAACAAATAAGGTAAGACTTACAATTGCTCGAACTTATCATCTGAAGTTTTCAGGATGTTGCACAAGGAGGAAAAAACCCAGAAAGAACTGGGTGGTCTACCTGGGATGAGAAGATGGATTGTGGAGGTTGGGAGGTTGGAACTAGAGTCGACAGAGAAGATTACTCCAGAAGAAGAAGCTGCACAGAAATAGAGCTCTGGAGCGTTGCAGAGAGGGTTCCCCACCATCCCACTCCAAGTCCCCCAAGTCTTCAGTGGGGTGCTGTTCAGTGCATGCATGTGAGGGAACCACCGGAGGCTGGAGAATCAGCCTCCTGAAAGAAAAAGGGAAACATCCCAGGACCAAGAATAGCTGATGTTCACACCACCTAGGGTGGAAAAACCTCATAATAACCAGTGTATCAGGTACAGTACTCAGAAGGTAATTCCAGTGCAGCTGAGCAAAATCAGCATTAGACTGAAGGTGGCTCTGGTCTCAACTAATAAAGCTTAAAAGCAGCTTCAAATTTTCAACTGTTTCCAAATAATTTAACTATGCCCTACAACAAAAACAAGTGTACCTGAGGCATTTAAGAGGACATAAATAAATCTTGGCAATAAAGTTAAGTCCCAATAGATTAAAAGGATTTAAATCATACAACAAATATTCTCTGGAATTATATTATCAAAATATAAAACAAAGATCATTAGAAAATCCCCCAATTTCTGGAACCTAAATAACACACTTCTAAATAACCCATTGATCAAAGAAGAAATCAAAAGGCAACTAGATGAAAGTGAAAACAAAACTGATAAACTGATTAAAACTAAGAACTCTTCTGAAAGACATTGTTAATTAAGAGAATGAAAAGACAAGACATAGACTATGAGAAAAATTTGCAAATCCAAAGAAGTTATTATATCCTAGATATATTAAAGAACTCTCAAAACTCAGGAAGAAAACTACTCAAAAAAGAAAACATAGGAAAAGATCCAGACACTTCACCAAAAAAAGATATGCAGAATAAAAAGAAAAAGAAAAAGCACATGAATTCATTCTAATAGAACACAATTGAGTCTCAAAAATGCTTCTACCAATTTCTGAGAAAGAGAATGTTTACTTCTAAAATAGAATATGTTTTGTGCTAAAATATTGTTAATAGTTCCATTTAATTACCTTAGGGAAATTTTGTACTATCAAATTTAATTTTATATCATCAAAGCCAATCACTATATGTAGAGTATACTAACACTTACAAAAGCAGATGTATTTCACAGGGCCTAGTTTCCAAAGCCCTATTGTTTCAGGTATAACCTAACTTTTTAAAATTACATATAGAAATGTCAAGTTTGCAAAAGACAGGAAACTTTCCCCAGGCTAAAGTCTCTGTTGTGGATACAGAATTGTAACACAGCAAAGTTGCTGGCTCTCAAGGACAGATGTCCTTGAGAGCAGGTTAACCTACTGATTGATATGTTAAGAAAGTTGCTTTATTGTTATGTAAAAATACTGAGGAAATTGCTGTAGGGGAAGAAAATGTTTGCTAAGAACAAGCTTTTGTTGGTGGATCAACTTAACCTTTTGCAAATTGCATTATGGAATGTCACTTGTTATTTCACTGATGTTACCAGCTTCTATTGTTAAACTATACTTAAACATAACTCCACCTATGTTCTTTTTCTGTAACTTTCTGGCCTGGAGAATAAATACTGAGACAGAACCCCAGCTCAGTGTTAATTTCCTAAAGGAGGAATGTCTCTCTCTTGAGGGTTCTGGGAAATTAACCCCTTCAGGGTGTCTCACTGCTCAGAGGAAATGGGCTTTTAGTAACCCTTTGCATCTCCGTCACTGAGAGGAAGAGAGGTGACAAATCCATGTGAGGCAAAGCAACAACTATAGCCCTGAACTTGCGTTTAGTTCAGGACTGAGAACATAACCTAATTATGAGTGCCAGAGAAAGGGGCATGCAGTTTTAATTCTAACAAGTTGATCAAAGTGGCTCTCATTGAGAATGACCAAAAACTTAAGAATGTAAAGAAATTAGTAGTGCAGATATCTTGGGGAAGAGTTATTTGAGGAAGAGTAAATGAAAAGTGCAAACACTTGAAGAAACATACTTAATCTGTTCCAGGGAC
The DNA here is from genome assembly GCF_027409185.1 of Cynocephalus volans. Taxonomy (NCBI): domain Eukaryota; kingdom Metazoa; phylum Chordata; class Mammalia; order Dermoptera; family Cynocephalidae; genus Cynocephalus; species Cynocephalus volans. Next base: position 128,300,833 of record NC_084470.1, on the reverse strand, counting down.
AACAAAGCCAGTGTGGCTATAGTTGAAGGAGCAAGGGGAAAGAGTGGTAGAGGGTGAGGTTAGAAATGTATAAAGGGGATTCGAGTCAGATCATATAGGGCCATATAGGTCCCTGGAAGTCTTTAGTTTTTATTTGAATGACTTCAAAGACAGAGGATTGGAAATAGGGAACTATGACCAGGACATCCCTGCATGGGAAGACTGATTCTTGGAAAGTTGAGATCTGAGAATTAAGGTTGTTGACAAATTTTGATTATCATCTACAATGTGCTATGTAATATACTGTGAGAACAACAAAAGTAAGATGAAATCCTTGCTTTGATGAGCTGATAGTCTAGTTGAAGAACTAAAACAAGAATATGATAGAATGTTTAAACTGCAAAGAGCTTTAAGAAAGTCGATAGCTTTTCTTTAACCAAAGGAACTTGAGCCAAGAAAGGGAAAATGATTTACACGAGGTTATATAACGAGTTATTGGTTCAGGTAGCACTAGAAATAAGTTCTCTTAGATTCAAAGTCCAGTATAGCAATAGCATGGAGGAGCAGCTGAAGAAAAAACCACATTTATAAAGCACATCTGCAAAACAGATAAGTGTTTGTCCCATTCACTTGCCTTTATGATTTCCAAAGGTCTGCCCCATAATTTTGGAGAGAAGGAATGAAAAGCGAAGCTGATACCTATGTTGATTAGTAAACCCAGCAGATCGAAAGATAAAGCGCTTCTGTGTTTTAATAAGAAAAGCACTCATAGTTTTCCATATAAAGACTGTATTTTCTCCCTAACAAAAAGACTCTATTTTCCGGAATTTCTCAAGGCTACAAACAAAAAGGATAAGGCAAGTAAATCATTAGCATATGTGTTGATAAAGCTAGCCTCTTTCAAATCAAAATCAAACACCACTGGCTGGTAAAAAATAATGTCCCCTGCCAAAAAGTCTTTTCACTGAAGTACTACTTCTGACATACCCCAAGATAGAAAAACCAATAGAATTCAAGCACATACTCCAAAGATCAACACTTCCAACTCAACCCGACCAAGGATATAGTACCCAAATAAGTACACAAGGTGATTACAATAATGCCATCATTATTTGTACAAGAGTACTGAAAAAGTTTGTGGAAAAATAGAACTGAAAGATAATAAAAATGTTTCCATGAACTTTTTTTTTTGAAGTACCCTCATATATATTAATAGGGAAGATAATCATCTTAAAAGATTTAAACTATTAACATGAATTAAAGTAGATTCTAATGTTAGAATATTAATATCTATAGTAGAATAAGCCCAACGTGAGAGTGTCAATATATAATCTTTAACCAAATTTTTACATAATCATTTGAACCTAATTATCAAATTGACAATTTAAGATAATTATAGACAAGTAACAGTAACACAAAAACATATTTATGTCTTTACCAAAGATTTACTACTCACAAAAATTTTTCAGTTTCAAATATTTAAAAGCTAGGAAGTTCACAACATTAATATCTATATACAGTCTGGCCGGTTGGCTCAGTTGGTTAGAGCGCCACGTTGTAGCACCAAGATCAAGAGTTCGGATCCCCATACCAGTCAGCCACAAAAAATAATAATATCTGTATAATCTCACTATATTAAGAATTGAAATTTTCAGTCCCATGATCCTCTATGGAGAACAGAGTAAATAAAATGGGCATAAACTACACACCTTCCAGGAAAAAAAACCAAAAAACTAAAAACTAAAACTACTTGGTAACCCACTAAACTTCACTTAGAAACCCAATTTTTGGTCCCAGCTCTTCCACTTCATAGCTCTGGAACCTTAGGTGAGCTTTATGTTCATCAGTAAAATAGGGATAGCTCTTGAATCTAACATAGCTGCTGAGAAACTCAAAATTAACTTAAGATGTGTGTAAAAGCCCTTTCGATCTATAAATTACTATGCAGACTTAAATATGAGTATCCTTTTTAGAAGACAATCTGTCAATATGTATCAAAAGCCCAAAATTGACACTAACAATTTAATCAAAGCAGATAATAATACAAGTGCAGTGAGAAGTATGTACAGTAGGTTCATATGATGAAGTTCTAGGCAGCTATTAAATTTGATAAAGCAGATCTCTATTTTCAGACACAGGAAGACAGATTATAGGATACTATGGACAGTAAACCTGTTTACGAAAAACTGCATAATATCAATGGACATATATTCATACAGAGATCTATAATGGAATGTTCAGCAAAATATTAACCCTGATATTCTCTGGGTGATGAAATTCAGGATGATTTTTAGTCTCTTCATGTTTTCTTCTTTTATTTTAATTTTTACAATGGACCTAGACCTTTTCCTCTAAAACATAAAGGCATTTACACTCACGCGTGTACATAGACATACACAGACATACGTACTGACAATATGTGACTACTCTAAGTTCCAGTTTATCCGAGCAAGGAAAAAGTTCTTTCTACCTAAAGAAATCATTGACTTGATTCTATAATTTGGGGCAAATTTCTTAATTTACTCTACTTATCTGATATAAAACCAAGGTGTGCTGGAAAAAGAGTAGGTTTTAGAGTTAAAACCTTGGTTGAAGTATGGCGACTTCATTTTTCTGTACTTCAATTTCCTCAAGTGTAAAACAGGAACATTAGTGTCCATCATATCACAAGATTGGTGAGGAACAAATAAATAATTCATGTGAAAAATACTTTCTAAACATACATTCCAAAATATTGCTAGTAGTAGTACACGCTTATGAACAATATATTGCAAAACAAAAATATATATATAATGGTACAGGATGCAAAAAAACAATGAAAAGAGAAAAAATCAGACATTTAAAAATGAGAAGAAAATGAGTAAAGGGGGAATGTACGAAGAAATATATAAAGACAGGGGAAAAAATGAGCTTAAACTAATAAGAATTTCCATTTTTAAAAAACTGAATAAACAAATGAAGAAGAAATAGTTATAACTTGGCCAAATAGAGAATAAAAAATTTGATCAATATGCACCACATGAATGAGACCTAAAGTACTTAAAATGTAAGTTTCCTATAAAACTACCTTTCACACTTTTATATGAATAAGATGAATGTGATACTTGGCACCTGCCATCAAAAGAATTTACAGCTATTCTATAAAATATAAATAAGCACTATCATCATTTATTAGCATATGTTTAAATGCCTACTAAACAAAGCACCATACTAGGCATAATAGGAATTCAAAGATATATGTGACATTATTTCTTGCTTTTAAAAAATTTACAATTTATTTGAGGAAGACACTGAGTACCAACACAAACATAATCCCAGATCTAAGAACTGGGACACGCATGCAAAAGATAGAACAGAACTATCTTTTGCATGCATGTAGTAACCCAGGGATAAGAGAGATGTTGAATCATCACACCTGTGTCTGAGTCGTATCAGCAGCAAGACAACTTGATGCTAAAACACAGACCATGGAAACGGAGCTAGCCGAGTGCCCCCTGCTTCTGGTCATGATTAAACCCCAAAACTGGAATTACTTCATTACTAGATATTACTTCACTGGCATTAATTAATTGAACATTAAATGAGTAGCAATTCAGTACCCCACCTCTTCAATGTAGGATTCCTACTAAAATGTTCCAAAACTGACAGGAAAACTAAGCCATCAGGAAATAATGGCTATCGCTATCAACTTGATGCTGAGTTCACCCAGCCATTAATTTAAAAAAAAAAAAAAAAGTTGAAGGAGCAATTTTTTAACAAGCTGAAGAAATTCTCAAAAATTATACCGAAAAAGAAAGCTTAGTAAAACCAAGACCAAAGACTAGCTGTGATCCAATATTTTTATTGACTGATTCAGAATAACTCTTCTTAATCACCTCTTTATCAATAAGTGAATCTTCAAATTAGAAGTGGTCACATTCGGGAACCATATTAAAAAAAACAGGGCACTTCCATAAATTAAAAACTGAATTAAAACTTTATTTGATCTGGTAATAATTACAGTTGACCATTCAACAACATGGTGATTAGGGGCACCAATCCCCCCCAAGTCGAAAATCCACACAAATTTTGACTCCCCTCAAACTTAACTTCTTAACTCCTAATAGCCTACTATTAGGTAGGCTACTAAACTGCTTGATTAAGTATGTCATGCATTCATGACATATCTAACTGAAAAATTTCCAATAAATTAACTGAAAAAATCCACATATAAGTGGACCCATGCAGTTCAATCCCACGGTCTTCAAGGGTCAACTGTACTGGATTCTCAAGCACTCAATCTTCTACTAAGAGTAGCAGTTACAGAAGGGGCTTGGAAAGAATCCAAAACCTAAATTTAATAAGCACTATACATATTTCTTTCCCACTGGAGTGGATTGTAAACTCCTTTGGTGGCTGGGGCCGTTATCATCTCTACATTCCTTTTAGCCATCAAGAGTGGCTTTATACATTTGGAGGGATTGACAAATAAATGAACACACAAACATGCAATTTAACAAACAAACACGTGCCACAGAGATTTAAAGTTTAACAGAATACTTTGAGTATACAGGAAACTAACTAACTGGTTATTAAAGACAGGTTCCAGAAACGGAAGAAATGCGAGAGAATGTGAAGGTAACTCGATTGGGAAAAAGAAGAGGCGATCACTACAACAGGGCCTCCACTGCAAACAGGGGAAGAAAAATGGCACTGAGAGATGACACAAATGCCAGGTGGAAGGTCTAAAAGAAAAATGGAGGAAAACAGACAAGAAGGCAAAACAAAGAGATGTTAGAAGCTAACTGAGCAATACTGAGAAGTCTAAACAGAATCAGTAGACTTATGTCTCTTCAGGGCAGAAATCATGCTTTTATAAATCTTATTTTAAGAACTGAATAATGGTTTTCTTGACAAAAATAACATGCAGCTATGATGTATAACGAATCAATATGCAGTATATGATGTATTGAAATGACATGCTATACCCAACAAATGTGTACAAGTAAATGTTAAAATTAAAAAAAAAACTCATAAAAGAAAAAAATAAATAACATGCTGTGGTCACAAATGCAGAAGTGAACTGGCATTATTAAAAAATTAAACATAGTATATAACACCAACCGTCTTACAAAAAGACTTCCAAAGCACATGGGAAAAGAGAGAGAGAAGCATTAAGAGTTTTATAGGCTATTAACATAAAAAATAAATAATTGTACACAATTTGAAAATAAAGAAAATTTTATGTACAAATACTATTTTTGGTTTATTCTAGATAAATGTTGAGGAAAACCTTACCTATTAGATGGTGAATTGATTTTAAATTTTTATAACATTTGCATAGTATTTTACAATTTGCAACTTTTTCACATACATTTTCTTACTTGATAATGTGAAATGGATATGTTTATTAAACCCATATGATAGATGAGGAAAGAGACACAAAAAGGGTAAGTAATTTGCAGAGATTTTGTTGGGAAAATAGAATAATTAAATCAGGCCCCCTCGCCTTAGGTATGGTTGGGGGTGGTGTGGCGCATTCTTTGTAAGCAAGTTTTGTGTGGTGGAGTTAGTGCACATGGGTGGTGCCACCACGTGGCTGGGTCTACTGCCTCGGGCGGTCACCATATGCAACCGTGCTCTCAAACCTACAGCTCCAAAAGCCTTTTTGCCAGTTACCTAGCTCATAGACCTGTGTGTGAGGGGTCCGGTGACCAAGCCTGGCATGTGAGGGGTCTGGGGACCCAGCCTAGCATGTGAAGGGTTTGTGACCCAGTCTGTGAATGGGCTTGAGGGGTCTGTGATCACCAGACCCAGCCCTAGCTCGACAACTGGCCCAGTCGGCAGGATTACGGGCAGGTAAAAGAGCTTGACAGATTTACACAGACAGTAGGTAATGCAAATGGAATTTGAACCCAGATTTTCCAAATTACATAATAATCTAACACCTTTAATGAAGGAATACTATCAATGAAAATACTACTAGTGAAAGAATAATATTTTCAAAGTGTGATTTTAGGGAAGAAAGGTCTTTACAATGTATACATATGCCACGGTGAAAAGAAACTAACTAAGAGATAAGCAAATGAAATTTTTCTATTTATTAAAGTCTGTCGGGCCTTAAAAACTAACGCCACCTTAACTGACATTACAAGCGGTGCCATTATGGGCCCACAAGGGCTTATTAACGTGGCAGCCTAAGACGGCTCCGGAAGGAAGTAGGGTGGGGGTGTCTGTGGGTACCTTGCCTTAGCCCTTATTGGCCAAATACGTGCTTCTGCACTCGTGAACACTGTAAGGTTGCAATAGCTAGGCATTGAGACAGGATGCATGCCCTTGACCTTTAAGCTGATAGGATTATGTAAAAAACCTCCCTTCCCCATTTGCCTTTAAAAGCAAGTGCTTGTGTGATAATAAACGGAACTGCTCAACAGAACCCCCGCCGCGTCTGAGTGTCCTTTAACTGGGCTGTTTTTGGGGCCGGCGGCTGTGCTCACCTCTCTTCACGGCTCTCTTCCCCCGTCTCCTTCCAAAGGGGAAAGGAGGGAAAGAGGAATCCGGGCCGTTCGCTCGCCCACCAAAAGGAATGAGGCCAGGGCTGTTCGGGTCGGCCGGCAGCAGACCGGACAGAGTGGTGCCCCGTGTGAGGCGTTTTTTAAAACTCATAGGTGAAAGGCGAGCGAGTGAGGCCCCAGGCTGCTCGGTCCTGAAAGAAGGTCGACGAAGGGTGATCAACCAGCGGAGTGGCCCCCACAACCGTGGTAGTCGCCGTGAAGTAACCCGCCTGCGTGTCAGGGTGAGTCCCATAACAGGGGGAAGTCCCTGCACTTCTCTGCCCTGTTGCTCCCTTTGTCCCTTCCTCACAGGGCAACATGGGAGGCGTGTGTGGAGAGAGTGATGGGCCAGCCTGCAAGGCTCTAAAGTACATGTTAAAAAGCAGAGGCCTAGAAATATCTGACTCCACAGCCACCAATGGCTGGCGTGATGTGGTGCAGGTAGCCCCTTGGGCACCTTCGTCCAACTTCTCGTATGAGACTTGGGACCAGGTTCAGACCCTGGCTGCCAGAAAGAACGAGATTAGTCTTGGGCTAGACCCCCCCTTAGGGTTCTACTCAACCATCTGCCCTAAAGCTTTGCTTCCGTCCCGAGCATCAGGAAGGGGCAGAAAGGGATTGGGCGCAGTTCGATGAGGAGAGAAAAAAGGAAACAAAGCTGCCAATGCAAGGCCCTGAGCCACTGAGTGATACCTATGCCCCTACCCTGTCACACCGCCAAAGTTTAGCCAAAGGAGAGAAAGCGGCACCTGAAGAAGTGGAGGAGGCTAGCCCACCTTTAAAAACATCCCTGGCAGAGCCGCAGGTTTTTCCTGTCATGGCTCGCTCCCAGCCGTCCGCAGCCAGGCCTATCCAGTCAATGTTGTAAAAGAACTAAAAAAGGCTGTTGCCAGGCCAGGACTTTATCCTCAGCCTTGCAGGCTCAGACACAAAACTTAACCGAAGGCTTCAAGGTGTTTACCGCCCTGATCCCCTCAGGAAACAATACTTTCTCACCCTTCAAGGGACAATGTTTTGGTTGCGGAAGACAAGGCCATTTTAAAAGCCAATGTCTCAAGGCTAAAGGCAAAAAAACCCTACCACACCTTGCCCCCCCCATGTAAAAAAGGATTACATTGGAAAAAGGACTGTAGGTCCAAATTTGACAAAGCCCCCAGTGGAAATAGGCCGGCCACTTGGTACCCTTGGGAAGCACATGACCTTAATGAGCTGAAAAAGGCTGTCACAGAGGATGGGCCCAATTCCCCATGTGCAGAAACCATCCTCCAGGGCTTAGCGCACCAACCCTGCACGACCCAAGAGTGGAAAATGCTCTGTAAGGCTGTGCTCCCCCAAAACTTGTTTATCAAGTTCTGCACCTTCTTTAAAGAAGAGTGCCATGTGCAGACAGAGATAAATCAAGCAGTAGCATTGCCCAATGCCACCAACCCTGGACTCACCTTCCCGTGGGTCCTTGGCAAAGGTTCCTGCGTAGATACCAACAAACCCTTTTGCAGCACTGTGGCAAATCTCACCACCCCAAAACCCGAAATAAGTGGACCCAAAACAAGCGGACCCGAAACAAGCGGGCCGCAGGGGCAGCTGCAGTGGCCATCAGCTCCCTCTTGGGAGTTATTGGAGCGGGTACCGGGACCGCCGGAATAGCCTTGGCACATCAACAGGTAGCTTCCCTTAGGAAGGCAGTGGACATAGATCTTGGCCGCTTGGAGGTGTCTGTATCACATTTTAAAAAATAGCTAACATTTTTTGAAGTTGTTTTACAGAATCGACGTGGACTAGACATGTTGTTCTTACAGCAAGGAGGATTAAGTGCTGCCCTCAAAGAAGAGTGCTGCTTCTATGCCGACTACTCTGGAGTGGTCAAGGATTCCCTAGCTAAGCTTAGAGAAGGGCTAGAAAAGCGCAAAAAAAAGAGCGAAAAGCCAAGAGTAATTGGTTCCAAAGCTGGCTTTCAGGTTCCCCCTGGCTCACCACCCTGCTGTCCTCCCTGGCGGGCCCCCTAGCATCTTGGGGCCTTACGCCATTCGCCAGGTTGTGTCCCTTATAAGGTGCAACACCACTTATCTCGTAAAGCTCACCCAGGTGGTAGAGGAGGTGGCTCATAAAAGCCCTGACAGCCCTTGGGTCAATATGGCCCTTCAAGAAATCAACACCAATCTCTAAGGCTCCACCCGCCCCCGCTTGGCTGGATAGTCAATGACGGGTAAGATTTCCAGAGGGAAACAACCTAAGACAGGCACAGCCACCAGAGGGAACGGAGGCGAGGCTGGGAAGGTTAGCCGCCGCCAGCTGCCTTATTAAAACAAAAAGGAGGAATTGTCGGACCTTAAAAACTAACGCCACCTTAAGTGACATTACAAGTGGTGCCATTCTGGGCCCACAAGGGCGTATTAACGTGGCAGCCTAAGATGGCGCCAGAAGGAAGTAGGGTGGGGGTGTCTGCGGGTACCTTGCCTTAGCCCTTATTGGCCAAATACGTGCTTCTGCGCTCATGAACACTGTGTGGTTGCAATAGCTAGGCACTGAGACAGGATGCATGCTCTCTTGACCTTTAAGCTGATAGGATTATGTAAAAAACCTCCCTTCCCCATTTGCCTTTAAAAGCAAGTGCTTGTGTGATAATAAACGGAACTGCTGGACAGAACCCCCGCTGCATCTGAGTGTCCTTTAACTGGGCTGGATGGGGCATGTGGTATGCTCACCTCTCTTCACGGCTCTCTTCCCCTGTCTCCTTCCAACAGGGACAGGAGGGAAAGAGGAATCCGGGCCATTCGCTCGCCCACCAAAAGGAACGAGGCTAGGGCTGTTCGGGTCGGCCGGCGGCAGACCTGAGAAAAGTCAACTTAAATATTTCCACTTTACAGAATTGATAACATTAATGAAACAAATTAGGAAAAAGTGAACATAAAAGCCTTCAGGTATTTTCAAACACTACTTATGTCTAAATTAATCTAAAGATGGAAAAGCTACCTTATATACAGAAAATCTCAGGAAAGAAGTTGAAAAGTTGAACCAGCTCTGCACTGTCACTGGACATACTATGCTGCAATTAGAGGTTTGTGTGCAGATTAGAAGAATTTGCAAACCAAATTAAATAAAGCAAAGAGAAAATAGTTTGCATGAAATGCATCCATATATGCCCGAGGGGACATTCATATAAATACACTAGCAAACGCCCTGAAAACTACTGAAGGGATGTACAAGAAACAGTTACCTACATATCCTCTAGGAAGGGGTGCTGAGAGACTTTGGATCTGAGGTGGGAGGAGACTTACTTTTCTTTGTATGCCCCTTTGTATAATGGTAATAAATGTATAATGGTAATAATTTTTTTTTTTACCAGTTGTGTTTATTTTCTGATTTAAAAGAAGGGAAATGATGCATTTGAGTAATGACTGATGTGGGGCAAGGAAATAAAACAGTTATCTGAGCCCAGATCATGGACGATCTAGAATATGAGACTTAAATGTGGATCTTAATCTGTAAATAAGGGTCTCTTAAACACAAGAATTTGCAGACCCCTGTTAGCAGTTTGAAAGCTCACTGGCTGGACAAGACTGCCACATATACCGGTCCTCATGATCAGAATGGCCTGCTCCATTGTGGCAGGAAGATGAGGCTTTGTTCGGTTCCACAGGAATATTACGAATGTATAGTAAAACCAAAAATCTCATTTTTACCAATGCTATCAAACTAGTTCTTCAATAAAAATGCTAGGAATTATCCTAACCAAAGCCTAACGTGATTGAGGAAAAGAATATTTTGATTGGTTAATTGTGATTTACAGAATTAACATACTTACTTGCTACTTTGTGGATTTTAGTCTGAAAGGCCGGAGGCTGTTTATTCCTAGGTGTCTTTCCAGCAATTAAAATATTCTTCCATTAAACAGTTAGCTTTGTTATTTAGGGGAAAAATGGCATGAAGATCCAGACTTTCAGTAAGTATGGGCCACTAATATTGAATTTTATTCATTATCCCTTTTATTTAAAAAATTCATTAAAATATATGAATATGAAATAGTTATGTATATTTATCATAACCCATAATTAGAGTTCATTATTATTAAAAGGTTATACTAGGCCTTAGCCTGACATGGAAAGAAATACTTGGATAAATGTAATACACCCCTCATAATCCGTAATTATTATTGTCAATGATAAAACTTGCAATTCTCCTTTCTACCTTTGGAGTCAAACACCACCAATGGTGTACTAAGACATTATGCCATTATATGTTAAATATATATACAAATACTATATATATATATATATATATATATAAATAAAGCAAAAGAATCTATTTCTTCTTGTGTTATAAAAGGCATGTGCCTGAAGTTTGCTTAAATCATCACAGCTTTACGGTAGAAAGAGAAGGCAGGTTGTAATTGTTCTCATTTTAAAGACAAAGGAACTGAGGCACAGAGAAGTTAAGCTGGAACTCCAACTCAAGTTCTTCCATCTGCACTCTTAACTCTAGAGTTCTGCCATCCCAGCTAGCATAAAACAGTAGTGAACAAAAGCAGTGAATGAAAACCAGCTTCACACCAAAGAAATCACAGAGAGAACATCCCAGCCTGTGTCACTTTAATGGGTAAGAAGAGTGAGAACATAATGACCCCCTGAACACTAGGAGTCCCCACGCCATTTACTTCCTACCATTACATGAAGTCCATTTGCCCAGAAGCGCCGTACAAATATTGTCATTTTCTCTGTGTCACGACATAAATAAAGTTGAGAAACTGCTATTGAGAACTGAGGAATATACAGAACAATCTCAAGTAAATTAAATTTGTTTGACAAAATATAAACATCATAAACTTTATAAAATTATCTATAAAAAAAGATTTATACCAATGATATAATAGAATCTTCTTCAAAGATAATTTCTGGACCTAAATTAAATTTAGCGCTCAATCAATTAAGCTGTATAGGAATTCAAATAAATGAAAATAATTTCATTACTGGGATGGCCAGGAATTTGCTAAAATTTTTCATCATTCACAAATTGCAAGAAAGAAGTTATTTCTGTTCACCTCAAAACAAAGATTTAATTACGAATTCACACTCAAACAAAGGGCATTAGTTTTATTAGAATGTGTTCGTTCCAAGGGTTTCTGCTACGTTTCATAATATTCTCTCTCCTCTACTACCTCTCCTTGGCTCTTCATTAGAAAATGAAAAAAGGTTCAAAGGGCACAGTAATTATATCAGAACAAGAAGGAGCACAACAATTTCCAAACAAAAGAGAGTATTTTGTTCAATAAATTTTGAACAGGAAGAGGAACAAAAACTTTTAAAAACCAAATAAAATAATATAATAAAAAAGCAAAATACAATTAAAAGTAAAATTAAAAACTAAAATATTAAAGATTATCTAATGAACGAAAGATTAAACACCAAAACACCAAAAAGTAAAAGTGAAACAAGGCAAAAATATAAATTCCAAAATGAAGATATTTGCACCACCTTCATGCAGGTGGCATAAAGTAGTGCAAGCAACCAGCAGGCCTCCTTTGGGCCAAATTGCCAGTTACAGATCCCAGAAGTAGAAAGGGGACCTCTGGCCTCTCAGTTGCAGAAGATTCAATGCTCCTGTCCTTCTTGGTTAAAAATAGCTGTGTGGGAGGAAGATGCCTCTTAGACAGCAGTGAGCTCTAGTTTAGTCATCTCCTCCAACCCAGGAAACAAGCACAACCACCCACCATCTACTCTCTCCCCTAATCTACCCTTTGAATTAAGTTATAATTCAGAATCTAAGTACTGGTGAGTCCCTTAGTAGAAATACATAAATAATTTTTGTTTTGAACAAATTAAATTCAGCTATTTTTTAAAAAGATTAATTCTAGTCATATTTAAAATTGTTCTAAGGTAAATTTAAATTATATTGTGTTTAACCTGACATATACATTAAACACAATATAAATTATACATTTCTGAAGACTTAAAATATCTTAAAAATATAAACTGTAAGCCATTCTAAGTATAATTTAATCTTACTTTAATGATTTAGAAGACAATTCAGGAGTGTTCAGTGACTTCAAACACTTCCAAAATTTGGACCACTATTTTGAATATATCATAAGAAGTAGTCAATGACACGTGGTTTAAGGTAGAAAATGTGACATGAAGGCCATGGCCTCTCTTCTTTTCATATCTATCTACAAACAAAACGGTCATTGCTAATCTAGACAACACCTGAGGGAAGTATGCCAAAAATTACCAAAGGATTTTGTAATCTCCCAAATGGAGTAAACTATAAGTAAATGGGTTTAATAATGGGCTTTATAATGAATTTTGTACAACTATTTCAGCCTCAAAGGCCAAATTTAGGACAATGGCACGTTAAGCATTACATTGTGGATTCATTTATGTCTTCAACTATTAATGTAAAATGAGGCAAATATTTACAAATTAAAATTTTGTCTTTCACACAGAATCCCATTTTAATATTTCCACTTTTTAGGGTAAACACTCAATGTCATCATTGCGATAGTAAACATTAAAAACTCGGAAGCTAGTATTTTTGCACATAACAATTCTCAGCTTACTGCTTCTTCTTTAACATGTCTAAACCTGTATACAGTGAACACATCCAACACATAATCTTGATGAAATTGTGCTGCCTTTTATTGTCAATGATTACTCTGCAGGATATTCATTGCCAAAATCACACATTTCACAGTAAAACTAAGATTCCAAAACACAGTTCTCAAGTCCTTTGTAGTAATAAGGACAAAATGAAAAAAAGATAACACATTACTTTCTAAAAAAACAAATAAATTAACCTTATCAACTGCTTGTGATTATGAAACAGAAGGTGCTATTTTAATTTATATAAAAGAGGAAAAATGACCAAGACCTTGAAAAAAAAGTCCCCAAATATTACACTTCCTTTTCCAAATATCAAGCATCCTCTTCCAAAATATACTGAAAAATATATATATACCGGAATCTCAAAGAAAAAAGAAAAAAAGCCATTTAATAATCCTTTCTGAGGGCCGAGCCCGTGGCGCACTTGGTAGAGTGCGGCGCTGGGAGCGCTGCGACGCTCCCACCGCGGGTTCGGATCCTATATAGGACTGGCCGGTGCACTCACTGGCTGAGTGCCGGTCACGAAAAGGACAAAAAAAATAAAAATAAAAAATAATCCTTTCTGAGCTACTTCCATGCAAGTTTATCTAAGGGCAGCTATACTTTTAACACATAGACCCTCAGAATACATGGTGTTGCAGTGTATTAAAACACATCTGAACTTATTTGGGTTTCCTTTCAACCAAGGTTTCTGAACAAATTCATAAGTTAATTTCAAATAATCTTATCAAAATAAGTCTTCTAAATTTTACAGCTACCCAGGTGACAAAATTTTTAAAAACTGCTAAATATTAATGAATGGCAAATTTGCATACTAAACAAACCATTATGCTGGTACCTTTCTGCTACCAAACCAAGACAAAATTATTTTTGAAGTGACTAATTGCTGGAAGCTTATACATCTGCAGAAGACTATCAGATGTACTAAGCTGATAGTTGTGTGCTTTTTTTTTTTCCAGATTCAAGTGATAAATAAGAAGGAAATGAAAGAGGAAAAGGCTATATCTGATCTTTACCAATTCTGCGTACTAAGTTACAGTTTGTGGTTTATCGTCAGTCTTATTAAAAAAAAAAGTTTTTCAGCAAAGCACCCATTTCTTGTGATGAAAAAAAATCTACAGCCTTTCAAAGTCCTTTATATCAAAGTTTTTTAAGGGATTTAAGAAATCTTCAGTAGGTATTGGTAATACAGAACAATCTTTTACTAATTTTGCTTTAATAACAGAATACAACTTAGCAAGGAATCATTGACATTCATAGATAAGACAAAATTTGCCAAAGTGCAAGAAATTCAAAGAGGTACTTGTCCTCAAAAGCCTAAAATCCAGTGGACAGCATTAAGTCAGGACAATAAAGACTTAGTTCAAGATAGAATATAACTGCCACAAGACAGATTCCAAAAGAATTATTACTCAGTCACTTCTTTTTAAAAAAAAATAAATTTTATTCTGTATATTTGAAGTTTACAACATCATGATATGGGACACATACAGACAGTAAAATGGTTACTATAGTGAAGCAGATTAACATATCTGTCGTCTCACAGTTACTTTTTTGTGACAAAAGCAGCTAAAATTGATTTAACAAATACCCCTGATACCATTTTATCTTTAGTCTTTATGTTGTGCATCAGATCTCTAGACTTGTTCATCCTACATATCTGCTATTTTGTATCCTTTGACCTGTATGACCCCACTTCCTCTTCCCCACCCCCATCCATGGTAACCACTGTTTCATTCTCTGTCTGTATTTGTTTGAGCTCTTATGTATAAAGATTTTTTTATATACTCAACATATAAGTGAGATCACACAACATTTTTCTTTGTGTCTGGCTTGTTCCATTTAGCATAATGTCCTCTAGCTCCACCCATGTTGTGGCAAATGGCAGCATCTCCTGTTTTTTAAGGTTGAATAATATTCCATTGTGTCATTTTGTGCGCACGCGCACGTGTGTGTATACATGTATATATTCCACATTTTCTTTATCCATTCATCCATTGAACTACCATACAACCTAGCAATCCCACTTCTGGGTATGTAGCCAAAGGAGATGAAATCACCACCTTATAAAGACATCTGTATCATGTGTTCATTGCAGCATTATTCACAACAGCCAAGATATGGAAGCAACTTGTTTTTATACTTTTTAACTCTGCAGGTTCACTTTCACAAATTTTACAAATTTCCTGCTTAACAATTTTATTATACTTTTAAAGAAGAAATGAATTTATGACAATTATTAAACTCTCAATATCCTATATAATTTCCATTCTTTTTCTTTAAAAGCCATCTCGGGGAGCAATAATCAGCCACAATGTATATCGACAAAATAAAATTTAAAAAAAAAAAAGCCATCTCGGTTCTTTAATCAATTCTTCAACAATTCCATAAATATTCACTGAGCACATACTATGGGTCAGACACTGTTTTTAGGCTCTGAGCAAACAAAAGTAAACCCAGCAACCTCTTGTCAAGGCAGGTTACACTGCAGCAGAGACAGTGAGTGATTCCTGATCTTCTGTTTAGGTGTAAACACTTATGCCAAAAGTGATATATTATTTACTCTTAATCATTTACACAAGATTTTGAATATAAAGTAAAGCTCCAACTAATTTTAGAAAATTTTAGTCTCAGATGACACCCACCTGAGAGCTAACAAGGTGTCCAGCTGTCTCTCCCTCCATCACCTCTCAGCCACCCCTCCTCTGCTGCCCTCATGCCCCACACCCCGAGCTGAGTTAGGTGCCCTCTCCTCCATACTGCAGTGCTATGCACGGCACAACCCCCGCCACAGCCTCTACTACTCTGTTATAATCATCGATTTGAAACTGACCCTCCTCCTTCAAGAATGCCTTCTTTTCAACCGCTTTTCATCTGTGCCTGACACATAATTGGCACTCAAGCAGTCACTGAATGGGAGGGCTGAACACTTCCTGTGGTGTTGAAGCTCTTCTTCGCATGGTCTTCTGAGGCCTGTTGATTAATATAATATCGAAATAACTCTAGTCAAACCTAGAATTAGTTAGGATTTTCTACACAGGGTGGCTTTCTAACATTGCTGCAGAAGATTCACTGCTGTTGGAAGCAGGTGATCGTTTTACAGGCAGCACAGCATACTGATTGAGAGCTCGAGCTCCACTATCACAGAAACAGGCTCAAACCCAGTCCTGCCTCTCACAGTTGTGTGTCTTGGGTAAGTTGCTCAATTTTTCTGAACTTCCATTTCCTTATCTTTATGATAAGAATAACAGTCCCTACCCTTTTATGGTTGCAGTGAAGATAAATAGGATACGTAGGCTCTTGGCACATTTCCTGACATATTGTAAATACCAAATAAATACTTTTTATTACTATTACTGTGAACTATCTAACTAGAAACCTAATCAGAGAAAATAAATTGATAAATAAGGCTCTGTAACCAGATGGTACACCTTTATTTCTTTAATTGAGAATTTTAATCAAAAAAAAGTCATAATGAAATTCACTGAAAAGTATTCTGGCTAAATATACTTATGCTTATGCACTTATTGAAACTGTTAATCACAAATTACAAACAGAGCATCAATATACATGGGGGAGAGATGGTGAAACGTAACTAGAATTTGACAGTGAGAGGTACATTTGGTTCTTAGTTCAGAGATCTTTCCAATATAGAAAACTGTATCTTTTTAATTAAATTGAGTTTACAAGGCTTTCTTTAAAATTAAAATGCTCCCTTGAGGGCTGTCTCTATCAGTTGTTCACACCTCACTGTGAATTACTTTAATCAAATAAATACTTTAAGTAATACCCACCTACTTAAAAAAATTGGTATTTGAAGAGTGGTGAGAAGAGGGGTAATTTTAAAACAAGTGTACATGAGGTGGAGCAGGCCTGTATGACTCCCATTGTGAGAATCTTTGTGCAGTCGCTGGGCAGCATGATGACAATGGCACCTGCAAGTTCAGAGTAGATGGGCTCCAGGGACTGGAAAAGGCATCAAAGCAATTTCCCTTCTAGGGGGTTAAACTTCAAGTTCTATTATTCCACCATTCTCTTATGCAATGTCTTAAGTGTTAGTACTACAACCTCCTAAAATAAATCCTCTAAAAAGTCAATTCGGAGCAGGCTTTAGCAAGTTCCCCCACAAGGCCAATGACAGACCTATCACAGAAATGTGAATGAAACATCCCTTACTATAGATAAAGCACTACCTGAAATAAATCAACTTATCCTTAATTTATATAAACACTTTTAGTTTTTTAGACTTTTGCTAACTATGCCCAAAATCAATACAACAGTGCGAAAACCACTCACCCTAACAATAAACACCACAGTATTTCAGGAGCTTCTCAAAGCTATCTTTAATCCTCTCTAGCCCAAGTAAAAAGTATTTAAAAAACAAACAAACAAAACAAAACTTTCCTACCCTCCATAGTGTTTTTTTAGCATAAACCTAAGAGTCTGAAAGATTCTAAATGTTAAACATTAAAACTTATTTCCAGGGAAGAAAGATTCTTTTGGAATTGATTGAAAATCAAAGGGCCAAAGTGTGATATTCTCATTGTTAACTAAAATACCATGGCCATCTGCTTAAAGCACCCCAAAAATGCCTATTACAAATATTGTATATATACTTTAAACATATATTGTAAAAAGTAAATTATTGTCCTCTCACTTGCAAATCAAAAATAAAAATTTGGAGGAAAAGAACAAAGCATATTAGCAGAGCATGAGAAAAATCTCCAAATGAGAGAATATTATCACAAGGACATGAGGAACACATTACCAAGAAATTCAAGAAAACAAAGTTCCAAGAAAAAACCTGAACAAACTTGTTGCACTGTGGCAACACAGCAGTGACTAAACAACAGTCCAAGAGCACACCACTGTGAAGAAAACTGCAGTGAAGGCACTTCAGCCTCTCACATGTGACAGTAGGAATCATTAACATTAAAAACCAAAAGGTCAACTTAGATTAAAGTAGCAAAAATAAAGAACACATGAACAATGAAAAGAACCTAAAGAGACAAGTTATAATCAAACTATTACAGTAATAATTAACAAATATTGAACAGTGAAATTCAATTTGCTTTTCAAACTTGCAGGCAGCTATGTGAAGGAGGATGTAATGCCCCAAGCTAAACATTAAAGTACAGATATTCTTGGGGACAGCCTGTGGCTCACTTGGGAGAGTGTGGTGCTGATAACACCAAGGCCACGGGTTCGGATCCCATATAGGGATGGCCGGTTTGCTCACTGGGTGAGCGTGGTGCTGACAACACCAAGTCAAAGGTTAAGATCCCCTTACCGGTCATCTTTAAAAATAAATAAATAAATAAAATAAAATAAAATAAAAATAAAATTAAAAAAATAAATAAATAAAGTACAGATATTCTTAACTACTTTCTACATAAAAACAAAACAACATATCCCAAAGATATGCTTCTAATGAATCACATTAAATTTTGTTCCTGGTTAGCAAGTGCAAGAGAATAAAATAGTTTCATTTTCTTCAACAATCCAGGATACAGAGTTAATACTTTCAGTTCAGATTACTCTTAATTTATCCTAGTACATCTGGATTGAGAGGGACCCAGAAAGGCAGAGCAAAAATAGCTATCATGGAAACCACATTTTACTCACAGGCTTTTTCCATGTCAAACAATAATGTAAAGTCTCCTAAACCACTTTATCATATGTATGATTCACTGAAGTTCTACTTTCTAAATGTTAGGTCTTTTGATGGGTTTTGGTGCATGTGAATGGTTGGTTGTAGATGGGTTTTAAGGTAATCTCCACAAACATACATATGAGGGTGCTTCAAAAAGTTTGTGGAAAAATGGGAATTAAAAGATAATATAAGGCTGGCCAGAAAAAAAAAAAAAGGCTGGCCAGTTAGCTCACTTGGTTAGACCACAGTGCTGATAACACCAAAATCAAGGGCTCAGATCCCTGTGTCAGCCAGTCACCAAAAAAATAAAAAGAAATAAAAAAGATAATATGATCTTTTCATGAACTTTTTGAGGACCCCTCATATACAGCAACTGTCCTTATACTCCTTGTGATGGGGAGAGGAGAGATGTGAATACTGAATGAGAAGAGCTTGAGCACAGGGTATGAAAGAACTACCCAGTCCAAGACATATGTGGAGATATATATATCTCTAATGCCCCTGCTACTGTCACACCAGCACGTTTTTAAGGTCACTTCTACAAGCAGCTCTCTGTAAATTAATTTAATTAACATCGCTTTATTCAATGTCCAGGCATTAAACTAGATCCAATTTCTTCTATTCATTCTGTAAATATTCATTAAACATGCCAGATACTGTAGTAAGCTTTTTCTTAAGGAACAAATTAATAAATTGTGGTCCATGAAGCTCTTACTTCAAGCAGAGAAAACAGACTATATACAACTATGTTAGACATCTATAAGAGCACAGTAAGTGCTAACATACAAGCAGAAACAAAACGCCTGGATTCTAGCATAAACAGTATTGCTACAGGCAAAAAGTTACCAAGTGCAAAAGTGAGCTTAGAAATACCTTTTTTGTGCTGTGCATGGGGGATACTAAGTTAGGATTTTTGGCTTAAAATTCCAATTTTAAAAAAGAATAAAAGGCAGTTAAACTGTTAACATGAGCTAGAGATAAGAAAGACAGAATTTGATACTGGGCTGGATAGGCTGATCAAAGTGGAAAGTTGGAAGCAAAGGCGGATTTGTTCCTAACAGAAATTATTCTAGGTAAAGAGAAAGGAATAAAGAAAACAAGACTTTCTAAAGATGTGTTTAAAACTACTAATAAATAGCTAGAACTGTTAGATCAAAGATTCACTAAGTATGGAGATTTAAATCCTAAAAATGAGGTGTAGTGGGGAGGGAGACATGTTGAGTTAGGGTCTATAACCACAAGGGAAAAACTCAGTAGTTGTTTCAGGTGGAATTATACTAGATTCATTAATTTTAGGAAACACACTGTATTCCTGTTTTTAAAAAAATTACCTGCATCACATATAGTTTATACTCGAACAATTCCCCACATGATAAAATAGCCTATACCGAGCTTATGTGAGGCCACCATACAAGGAGAGGCAACAAGCTATGATTAAAATTCAGACTCTGGAGTCAGACTACCTTGGACAAGTTTCTTAATTTCTCTGTACTTCAGTTTTGTCATGTGCAAAATGAATATAAACATTTTCTATCTCAGAAGATTTTTGTGAGTCTTAAATACCCAAAATTGTGCCCGACATGGAGTAATAGTATCAGCTGCTGCTGCTGCTACTGCTGCTACTACTTGGGGTAAGCTATGAATAAAATAAAAAAGGGAAAGCTAGTACCAAGGCCACTTGTCTAGAAGAGAAACTCTTAGAGAAGGCATCTCCAATCTTTTATTGAGGAAGCTTTACTTTCCATTTCCCTGAAGTCTTGAATCACCTTGGGGAAAGTGGGGGCAGAATAGTGGTAATAATTCTCTTGAATTACTGCTGAATTAAAGAGAAGCCATCACTGCTGGCTGCATTTCCCTGCCTGCTGGGAAGCAAGAAACACAGCAGAGAAGAGTGACACCAGCAATTAGCTTGGAGATCACCAGGAAGAACACGAAGATCTCAACTTTGGCACTTCACTCTCGGACAGTTGGAGCAGAAGTTACTGGGAGGTTGTAACCTGCATTAAAAGATGCCACAACCAGTCTGTCAGACACCATCAGAACTGACTCTCCTAACACACAAGGGACACTACAGAGAAACACAACCAACACTTCTCATAGCAATTTTTAAATTTGTGGGGCCATCTTTATGAAACTAAACTATTTTCCAGAGTGTTCTAAAATGTATTGTTTTCAAAAAAGTCAAAATAGCAATACATCAGCTAAAGGTCATAATCTTACCAGAGCTAACTATATCAAGTTATATTTTCAATAACTAATGCCATTTAAAACCACTAATTAAAACCTAAGTTAATAATAACTTGTCTCTGAAGATCATATGATCTAAGTTTTTCAGGATAAATGAAAGAATCCAAGACTTCTCCATTAAGAAATGAAGAGAAGCATGCAGAAATCCTTAATGAAATACCAGCAATCTTAGTATAAACCAAGTTTACCCTGAGCATACTTTCTATTTGATCAGTCATCAAAAAATAAACCAATTTCTGAGAATTATTTTACAAAAAAAAAAAAAAGCATTTTAATTGATTTCCCAACATCTCTATTCCTTGCCAATTGTTTAGCAGATCAATCAATCATGACAGTCCTGCCACCCACCTCTCCACCTCTACCCCACCCATGATTATTTCAGGAACAGTCAGGTCCATGCTAAGTTGGGCCACTGGACTCAAAGGAGAGGTTATCTTGGGGATGTGGGGAAAGAACTTTCTGGCTCTAGGGACAGAGCCATTTAGAGCCAGTGTCTGCCACCCCCATAGTCATAAACAAGAAAGCAGAATTCCACCTTCTACTGGCAGCCGTCTTATAACTACAAGGAATCTAAGCCTTCCAATAACACCATTACTGTGGGCGGCAGAGCTGAGATGCAGAAACAAACTGGATCTTTGACTTCCTCTTATGTGAACTCTCAAGTCTCTCAAGTTTCCATATTATTTAAGCCAGTTTTATATTTGTACCTCAAAGTATCCTACTTTATATATTTTGTTTTCTAAGTCTATTACTACATATAAGAATTTCACTCATGCTCATTTAAATGTTAGTAAAAAAAATTTATACTAGTTTAAACAAGCTGTTTCACATGTCAGAATCTTACTAAAACAAACAAGTTACTGACAGTTAAAGAGTAGGAATATTCTGATAATTTTTAAACAATTTCCATATATCATTCCCTTTAATATTTAGTAATAAAGTAGAAAATTGATAAAACATTATAGAAACATCAAACTCTCAATCTGACATAAAATTTTACTTTTATAGCCTTCTTAGTTATAGACAGCATTACATTTTAGGGCACAAAATATTATAACTTGTTAGACCCTAAAATATTAGTCATATTCATACCATTTAAGTCACAATCAAAAGAAGGCAAATGCTTTTTACATGGTTGTTTAGCTTTTTCAAAAATTTTTAGAATTTGCTGCCAATTAACCATATAGAAAAGCTTAATTGCAACCTATAGATAAGCCAAAACTATTTACTTAAACCATTTAGTATATTTCCAACCTTACCACGCAGGATATGCTGCTAAATACAAATGACCATGTTTCTAAAAAGTAGTGATTTAAATAAGCAATGACAACAGCAAAGAGACAAGAAGGTAATAAAAGAAAGAACAGAAAAAGTAGAAAACACAAACTGTAATAACTAGTTTGTGAAAAGTGGAAAAGAATGAAGGAAAACAGAAAACCACTCAAATGTCTTTATAAAAAATTCAAAATCTCTGACACATTTGTAGATCAGGTACTATACAAGGCAGATCAATCTTTTTCTCAAGACCACTTTAGGATGCATTTAAAATTATAGAGAAGCCATGTTTTCCAAATGAATTTAGCCTGTTTCACAAACATATCAGTTGAGCATTACTTCACACACGTTTGGTAATGTTACGGTAGGTATTTTCAAGATTAACTCATACCATAAATACACTACAGAATAAATTTAAATCACAGCTGAAAAAATAATATATCCATTTGAGTATCCATTCTGCATAATGTATCCATTCTGGAAAGAGGACTTGGTTGGGCCTGGAAAGAATGCAAATGGACAAAATTTACTACATATAGGACAACAAAAGATAACCTCTTTTGTAATGAAGAGGCTCCCTATAACCTACGATCACTTCCTGCCAGTGGACAAACCTGATCACAGCTGTAGTTCAAATAGGCCATAAGTACAGCAGGCGGGGCTGGTGGAGCCAGGAATGCATGTGACTTCCTACCTAAAATTAGCCATGCCCATTTCACCACAACTGGGTTGGGCCCCTCTATTTTAAGGTGTGCAGCTCTAAATTTTTCAAGAGTATGTAATTGCTGCCTAGTTTCTGGAGCTAAGATTGTCAGCAGACTTTCCACCAAGGCTTAAGGATGGCCAACTAGTCTCCGCAAAACCCCACACTTAATCATCATGCTATCGCCTAAGTACACTGCAAGCAAAGTCATACACAGGAGATATCCATGAAGAGGTGCCACAGAAGGACATGTTAAAAGGAAATAAGCAAGAAGAGAGATTCCTTATTCTTTTCTGCTACCCCTCCCCCCACATACTGATGCACATATACAATAAAACAAAAATGGGAGAAAAAAACTGACAAAAATCACAATACTAAAGTACTCTCCCATCTTTTCAGGAAATTGTACAGAACTGACTCTGAAACCCTTCCAAGTAATGTCCCGCTATTGTTTATCTCCCTCTGAAAATGCCATGAGACTGGAGTAGACCCAACAGAAGGTGCTACTCAGTCTGCAGTCTGCATTCTGGAAACATAGGAAGGGAACTGGTGTAGCTGCCATTGGTAACGGCAGGGGGATATATGTTTTTTAAAAAGAGCTAAATTTTCAAACACAAATGAAAGAAAATGAAAAGACATGCCCTTTCACCAAAACTAACGATAAGTTTACCAGTGATGGTAAACTTGACTTGTAAGTTATACAGCCTTACCACATACCTGAAATTCAAGCTGCACAGATAACATTCACGATTTCTGAAACCCCAGGCAAAGACCTAGCATCTATTTTATTACCAGCAATTAGAGACACTCTATGAAGCATACATATTTAGTACTATTATTTCCTGATACTATCATGTTCCAACAGTCCACAATATTAACACTTGTTTTGACACTCAATTATTTTAAGAATTAACAGAACACACACCTTCAGCTTCAGAGGCATGACATTTCACTTTCAATACCAAGTCAAAGGTTCTTTCTGGATTTTCCCTAAAAGAAAAAAAAAAACCACTTTGTTATATTTATTTCCTATAACAAGTAAACATCTTTTTAAAGTTTATATTTTCTTTATCCTAAAACTAATCTTGTTCTTATCTCAATATATTCCATGTAATTATATGACTACAGTACAGCAGAAATAACAGTGCAAGGGTTTTCTCAGTTTAGCAACTTAAGAGAGCTGAGAGTTCTAAGACAGAGCAAAGCATTTAACCTCTGAGACTGTTTTCTCACCTATGAAGTGCCTTGTTCACTTCATGGAAAACTGCGAGAATTATAAATCAAATAATAGATGTGCAAGTACTTTATAAAGTATATTAAGTGCTATATAAATGCAAAACATTGCTTTCGCCTTATTGAATCAAAATTGGAAAGTCAGTGTGTCCGTAAGTGTCTTTATAACCTGCCAACAAAGCTTTGCACAGACTGTCCGGGCTTTTTTCAAAGGACTTGCAATGTAAGTGTAAATGATGAGGACTTGTTCCATCTGCCATGTTCTAGATCACCATGGAACATTTATAACGCGCCATGAATGTGATACTTTGCATATACTTTTCTTAAGATGTATCTACTCTACTTAAGCGTGTTTAATGTAGCAAGTTATTGGTAGACTCCCAGGCTAACAAAAAAAGACCCGTCAATTACTTTGGGGAAATTGGACATCTGCCTCCATATTAGATTTCTGCACTAGGAGCCATAAGGTTGCCTTCTTCATTCAGAAGTTATTGACTTTTTTACTGACTTTCCACACGTTGAACCTATTCACAGGTTAAATTTTAAAAAGTGAATTGAAATCTATTCAGACACGTTTTTCAAAACGTATCTCTGTTTTAATCTCTCTTTCCATCAGAAGATATAAGAAAAGCAAAGTCCTATACCACACTGTTCAAAGTGTTAATAGTTTTCAGTTATTCCTGATAACAAGACCACAGTGTCTTTTTACATTGGCTGTTTTTAATACATACTTCCTTCCAGAAATTAATGCTAGCTCTGACTTCTAAATAAACATTGTTTTTTTAAAAAATTTTATTACAAAACAGATCTGGAACATATGAAATGACAAGCCATATAAATTAGTTTGCAAATACACATTTCTTCAGTCCTCCCACTATGAACTTGCTTCAGTGGAAATAATCTGGTCCCAGGTGACTTCCTCCCTCATAGTACAATTAATGTCAAAAAGTATACTTTTTTACTCACTCACCCTGCCGACCATGATGTCAAATACTCAAGAAGGTAATTCTAAATCACATAATTTTCCTATTTTCCTAATATTCTTTAGAATCTCCCTTGGGTGTAAAAGTTAAATATCGATTCGGTTTTACTTCTGTACAATTTAAAAGGCCGTTCACAGTGGTACAAACATACGTTACAGTCATGAATTTAAACCTGGGGGTGGAGGAGGAGGACGGGGAGGCAATGGAAGAAAGAATTCTTTCCAAAGTCAGTTTCAGGAGAAAATTATAAAACTCACGCCTCTAAGATACCTAGACCCGAAACCACCACCAAAATCCAAACTGCTTCCCCTCATCTCCTGCAGTAAACAGCTCCGATGTCTACACACGGACACACATAAAACACCGCGTCGCCCGACGCCGTCCTGCCAGCACCGTGGCACACACGGCGCCTGTACGAGCAGCGCGCAGGCCTATTCAATTTTCTAAAAACAAACAGCAGAATAAAACATCCGCGACAAAACTGATAAATACACGGAAAAAGCGGTTGTCTCAACGCTAGGAAAGCGTTTCAAATAAGACCCGCGTAGCCTCGGCGCTGACTCGCTCCCGGACACCACGCACACGTACAGACAACGGGACGAGTCACATCGGACACTCGGGGACAACGACGAACCCGCAGCGGGCGGCGTCAGGGGCCGCTCGGCCTCCGCCTCTCTCCGGGAGGAGCCGTGCAGACCCCGCCGGGGCCGGGGACGCGGGGCCGGGCAGGCTTTGCGGCCTAGCGCTGTCCCGCCGCCCGGCCCGGGATGGGGGTCGGGCCGCACCCCCCGGCCGCCGGGCCGCCGTCGGACGCCCACCCCGCCCCCCACTCCCACTCACTTGGTCCTGCAGTCCATGGTCACATGTCGGGGTGGGGCCGCCTGTCCCGCCGCCAGCTGCTCGAGGGTCGTGCCGCCCCCGCCCCCGCCGGCCCGCTGGGCAGGAGCCGCTCACAGCAGCGGCGGCGGCGGCGGGCCCATGTCCGCGGCGCCCCGGAGCTTCCCCGCCTCCCACCCCACCCCTAGAGCCTTTTTGTGACAGCAGCAGCCGCGTGGCCGCCGCCCCCGCCGCCACCACAGCTGGGGCCTCACAGTTCCTGCGACCGGGGCCGCCCGCGGCGGCTCCTGCACCTTCTGCAAACCAGGAAGTCGACGGGAGGGGGAAGGGGCGCGCGGGGACGCGCCCGGCGGCTTCACCTGGGCCGCGCGGCCTGCGGGCCGGAGCCTGCGGAGGAGACGGGGGCGGGCCCGGGGCTGCCAGAGGATGGGGGGGGTCGAGGGCCTGCCCGGGTCGTCCGCGCACCCCTGGCTACCAAGCCAGAAAGGCGAGGTGTTCCTTGTGTCCTCAGCACCGGACCTTTCTGGATCCAGTCCAGGCTCCGGGTTGCCAGGGCTACAACCCCACCCCCACCCCCCCAACAGGGAAGAACCTGAAAAAGTACCTCGACTTGCGGTATTTTCCACTTCACGTGCACACGAATTGGGTTCCTTTCATTTCAGGCTGCAAATTCAGAGCTCAAGGGGATGCTCCTGGCCCCTGCCTCACTCCAGCTGTGTGGCCTGATGACCGCTCTCTGGAATCCAGAGCGGCCCCCCTTCTGATGCAGGAATGTTCAGACATGTGCACCTGCTAAATAGCTCTGTCAAGTAGCAAAATGATAGTGCTCCACTTGCCAGCACATATGGGAGACAGACATTCCTATACCACTGACTGCAGCATAAACAAGGACTAATTTTTAGACACAGGCATGGTAGTGGCTGGCTTCAGAGACTAGCAGCCTAGGGGAGCTCAGGCAGGGCACCACCGATGAGTGGGATGGGAGGGGCTAATTTGCAAAGCACTAAAGCACGTGTTAAGCAGGTTATGTGCAGTTGCCTCACTTAGTACTTGCAATAGCTTGTGATCAGCATTTTACAGGTGAAGAAACTGAGGCCAGGCTAAACCAGTGAGTAACGGCAAAACACCAGAGCTCTCTGATGCTGATTATCATACTTCATACTGCCTCCCCCCTTCCCAGCTGCCTCATGTTTAGGATCTACTGAGAAGAGATGTAAAAAACAGTCTTATGATGGACATTCAAAAGATTATCCAGAGTTGGGCTGTTACACAGAGATTTTTCTGGAGAATGCCTTCTCCCAACTAACATTGTCACTGTTGACACATAGCCACAGTGTTTTTTATCCAAATGGGGTTTGCTTCAGACTTTATTCATGCAGAAGGTAAGACGATGAGAGGAAGTCAAATGCGGTATGAATGTAGTGAGTCATGAGACATAAAAGTCAGACAAGGAGTCTTGGGGATTAAATAAAGAATTTAGAGCCAGAGAACCTAAAATTAAACTCAATTACAGGGAACTTAAACTTTCTTGCCAAAGTTGGGTGTTACTTGATCAATAAAACGAGATTATTGCATAAGCCACGGATCTATTAGTCAAAAATTAGGACATAACTGGGAAACAAACGAACAAAAATTGTATTTTAGCATAACATGCCATAGCTTGACTTGGGGTGAGACACTTCAGTTTCTCGGTTCCTACATTTGTAAAATGGTAATTATTACTTGTATATTGCATGAGCAGTGTGATGTTCAAGTAAAGAAGTGCTATTTGTGTTATCTTTTGAGAAATTATTCTGTGAATTTCAGTTTCACAATTAGGCAAACTACCCCACATACTTTTTCCCCCCCAAGTAAAGCTGTTTCTACTTAAGAAGTTACCAAACTCCAAAGCCTTGAAAAAACTTCCGTAAACTAAAAACCACTTTTCTCCAAGTATTACTGAATTTCTCAAACTTCTCCTCTCGTTATAATTAATTCTTCTCTAAAGAAAGGAACCCTACCTGGGGTGCCTGCATCAGGAGTTTTTAGTTTGGGGTGAGAAAACAGTAATACAGTTGTTTTCCCCATCGTTGTTGGGATTTATTAAAGTAACAGTCATACCCCTGCGTAATAAAAAATTGTTATTTATTCAACTTACATTAAGTATATGGAGGGGAAATTCATGCACACTCCAAAGCAAAAATTTTTAAGCCAGCTTTTAGGCTGACCATAATGAAGAGATTTATCTAGTTTGGTATGACTGAGGTAAAAGGGATAGGAACACAGGTGGACATGATTTGCATGCATGATTTGTTAAAAATTACTGGAAAAAGAATTCTGTATATACTTATATTGGTAGTATGCTTATTGAAGCCCGTGGTATAATTTTAGTAACACTCATTTCATATAGAACTTCCCATATGACTGATAGAGAAGCGTACAAAGGTAAAACCTTCCAACTGGTATTAGATCTTCCTGAGATCATATTTCAGAATAAACTTCCTACTTGACAATTGATATTAACATTTTTCTGGACTGAAGTAGTCAAAGAACATGGTCTGTATTGTCAAAGAACATGTTCTAAAGGC
This sequence comes from Cynocephalus volans, assembly GCF_027409185.1. NCBI lineage: Eukaryota > Metazoa > Chordata > Mammalia > Dermoptera > Cynocephalidae > Cynocephalus > Cynocephalus volans. The sequence continues at coordinate 128,272,230 of NC_084470.1, read as the reverse complement.
TACTAGACTTTTAAACTGGTTTCAGATTTATTTTAGATTTATTTTAAATGTTTTGCGTGGGTTTGTAAAGAATATACATTCTGCAGTTCTTGGAACTGTAGTATTCTAAAAATATGACCTTGATCAAGTATAATGGTTGTGTTGTTGACATCTTCTGCTCCTGAATTTACATTTGCTACACAATTCAATTAATGAGAGAGGTGACCTAATATATTCTAATATGATGGTGGATTTGTCTGTTTAAACTTATATAGCTCTTTCAACTTTTGCTTTGTATAGTGTGGAGCTGTGTTATAATATACATACCAGTTTATAGTTTTTAAATCTACCTGGTAAATTGGACCATTTGTCATTATGTTGTTACTTTCTTTACCTCTAATGCTTTATAGTAATGCTTTCACCTTAGATTACAGTTTTCTTCTGAGTAGTATTTGCCTCATATTAGTATATCTCTTTTCATCTTTTTACATTCAAATTTTCTAAATCACTTTGGACTTATCTAACAAACTTTAATTTTGATTTTTAATACAGTCTGATCATCTTTGGCTTTTATGTCAAGCTTTTAGGCCACTTGCAGGTGTTAAAATTGCTGATAACTTTGAATTTATTCCTGCCGTCAAATTTTGTACTTCCCATTTGTTTCTCCTGATTTTTTCCTTTCTCCTTTGCCTTCTTTAGGATGGACTTTATTTTATACTTCCATTTCTGCCTCCCCACCCCCCGCCCACCTTTAGTTTGGAGGTTCTATATTCTGTTTCTATTCTATTAAATAGTAGTTATCCTAGAAATTTTAATAGGCAAATTTTAACTGATTAAATACAGAGTTCATCCTCCATCTCCCAAGCGACACAAGGACCTTTAAAACCCCCTTAAAAACTACAGCACTTTATACATGTTGTTTTATTCAATATTTGTTTAGATTTACCCAGAAGTTATTTTTTAACTTTACCCAAAACTTATTTTGCTCTTCTTTCTTATTTTCATCTTAGATCTGCCATCTAGGACCACTTTCCTTCCACCTAAAATATATGCTGTAGGTGCTGGCACATTCACTCACTTTTTGTTTGAGTGGGAATGTATTTGTTTCACCCTCATTCTTGAAAAATATTTTCACTGATAAAGAATTCTAAGTTTACAATTATTTCTTTCCATATATTGTCAATATCATTACACTGTCTTCTAGGTTCCCTAGTTACAATTTGAATTGTGAAAGTAATCGTAAAAGGTAATCTGTCTTTTCTCTCTGGATACATTTAAGATTTCTCTTTTTGTCTTTAGTTTTCTATAGTTTTACTATGAAGTACCTAGGTATAGATTATTTTAAATCCCTCTTTATTGTTTTCTTTGATTTTCCTGAGTCTGAATTGGTGACTTCATCAGTTCTGGAAATTCTGAACTCCATTCTTTCTTTATTTTCTTTCTAGAACTCTGATTATACACATATTCTCATATTACCCTCTACGTCTTTTAACATCTCTTTTTACCTCTCTGGGCTGAATTCTGAATAATTTCACAAATAGCTTCCTGCTCACTAATTCTTTCTTCAGCTTTGTCTCATCTTGTGTTAAAGTTGTCCACTTAGTTTTTAATTTATATTATCTTTATTTCTCAAGTTCTGTTTGGTTATTTTTAAAACCTGCTTTCTCTTAACTCATATTTTAAGCTTTTCCTTACTTTCTTAAGATATATTTGACAAACATATTTTAAATTCTATTTCAGAAAATTTCAATATCTAAAGCACTTGTGGATCTGATAGAAAAAAAAACTATCTGATTTTTTTTCCTGCTGGCTCTTATTGATGGTCCCTTGTATTTTTTCCATATGTGATGATTTATTTTCATATTATCTGATCCTTGGAGCTGTATATAGGAAATATTATTACGATCTGAAATGAAGATAAGTTCTCTAGAGAGGATATGCATTTACTGCTGGCAGATGCTGGTAGATGCTGGAGGCATTAGCAGCTTCAGGACCATTTCATACTAAATTCTCAGCTTGAAATTTTTCAGATCACCCTTGTGAGATCTGGCTTGTAGCTATGAATCCTCCAGGAAAATTTTTTCCCCTTAACTCTGTTCTAGTGTTTGAGACAATCAAATTTCCTTGAATCTTTTTGGGGTGTCAGTTTAAGAGGTGTATCCTATTGGATTTCCCACATTGGGAAGGGTCTCAAGCCCTATAAGACCATGACAACAGATGCTCAAGTTCATCCAGCTTAACAAATACCCTCAAGATGAAAGGTGGCTCTTATGGCTACTTTTACTTGCCCCTTATCCCTCATCCCCAAATATTTCTTCCTTGATTTCCTGCTCCTGAATGCATTTTAAAATATTTTTTAATATTTAATTCTGAATTTTTAGCTAATTTTGATGGACATTTTGACTGTCATGATTGCCTAGTTCTTCTATAGTATCATGTAAAATGGACTAAAAGCAACTTTTTACCTGCCTAATAATGTCTTCCTTTCTCAAGCCATACCCAAAGAGTACCTGATTTAAACATCCTCATATATCAGTGGTGTAGAGAAATCCAAGTTCGGGGACTTTAGCGAGCCAGCTGCCCTGTTTCCCAATGTACTGTGATAACCATAAAGGTAACTACTGGCTCCCCAGCACCCAACCACTCATACATTGTATCCATGTAGAAATATGTTTTAGACAGAAGTAAAGAGATACTGATACCCAGAAGTGACTACCTTGACAGCTCCTTTCCCTTTGGAGTCTGGAAAGACAAACACTATTATAAACTCTAAAATGGTATTTTTTAAGTAATAGCATTAACAATGTTTGGGGTTCAGTATAACTTAACTAGACTCATGTGGGCTGTGAGCCTCATCAAATTATACCAAGGTTTTGAGTTCCATACAATTAACTTAGGTTGCTTTCACACCTCATAGGTTATAAATTTAGTGTTCTGTGTTGATTTAAAAGCCAATTACAATAAGAACGTTGTCTTCCAGTTTGTATGTTTTTGGGTTTTGGTGGCTGGCTGGTATGGGACCTGAATTTTTGACCTTGGTGTTATATAATTCCACACTCTAACCAAATAAGCTAACCAGCCAGCCTTCTAGTTTGTAGCAAAAGGGCTCAGATAAATGTTGGTACCTTTATTACCAAATCTGAACATACTCAAGTATCATAAAATTCAAGTGGTAAATGATGATATTTGTTTCTTTTACTATTACATTTTTAATAAAAAGATAGTAAAATTCTCAAAAATAATACAGCACAAGATTTCCTTCCCTCTTTTTCAGGTGACTTGCGGAATTGTGGAATAAATTCTCTTACCTCTGACCAGCTTCTGCTAGTTCTCCCTTATATTCGTTCCTCAATCTGCCAGACATTGGAAAATTTAAAACAGTCCTTGGAGTTAAGATCAAAGAATATTTGAAGCAGAGTATCACCAACAGACTGTCATCACAGGAGTCAAATTTTCTTCAGGGATCCTTTGAGGAGTCTCACTTGGGCTTTAAGCAACAGTGCAGTGTTTGTATAACCCTGTGGCACTGCATGGGAAAGAATTTCCTAACCCCACCCACCAGATACTCCACAGCTCTGCTCACACCCGTTTAACACTCTCAGGAGAATGAGTAATCACATCCAATGAGCAATGTCATTAGAATGTTCTGGATGGAAACATAGAAGAGTATCTAATGTGGTGCTTATAGTTCAACAAAATCAGCATCCCCTGTAAGCAACCCTAATTCTAATGTAAATAGAGAAATGATCAAAACAAATTTTTGTGTGCCAAGTTCTGCTTTCCTAAAATACAAGGAAATAGGCAAATATGATCAATTCTTGGGGGGTTGGGGGGAGGGGAATGCAATAAGCCAACAAATAGAACTCAGTCAAATACCAGGTGAAAAGGTATAACTACACAGCAGAAGTTCCTTTGAATGATGAACAGAGACACAAAACTCCAAAATACGAGTATTTGATAACCCGTCCCTTTTCGTACTATTGCAAATAAGGAAAAGATAAAAATAAAAAAAGACTAAAAGTTCTCTTTGGCTTCAAAAGTATGGGTATCATCTTATCTCTCTGCTATTGTTTCTGATGTCACAGACCCAAGACTTGGGCAATCATCTGGTGATCTCTGGGAAGGGAGAAGCAAAATGGCAGCTCCTTGAAACTGACCAAGGTCTTCTTAGTTTGGTGGAAATTTATTTGCTTCCTTTGTAAAAAGGACTGTTTTACCTGCTTTTCTTCATTCACTGTACACAAATCCAGGAGTTTCTTCCCATCTTCTTGAGACTGCCAATCAGGACAGCTGGGCTTGGCTGGAATGGGAAGGAGGCTTTTGGACCCATGATTCAGCCTGACAGTCTGCACACGACTTGATAGGCTTCCTGCATCACTGTGAACTGACTGCTCTTTCTGCCTGCAACTCAGCTACTTCCTGGGTCCTCCCTTCACTTCCCTCTTGGATTGAGTCGTGAATCAGGAACATATAAAATTAGTGTGTGCACTGTACATAGTAATTATACTGTGTTCTCACTGTGTTTACTCAAGAAAACTACCAGATAGGTGCAGCTAATTCCTATTCTGTGATGATGTAAATAAAGCCATTGATTACTACACAACCCATTTATTTTTCTCTGTGATTTTTAACACACACATCTTGCATTCCTCTTTAAATAAGCAGCTATATAAACTCTTAAATAACATATGCATGAATTCATGAGGAGAGGCCTAATACCAGAATTAGAAGGCAGATTTTAAATCAAATGGCCTATTATTGAGCTAGAAACAACTCACTCCTGCAAACCAGCTGGGAAAATTACTTCTAGTTTGTAAAAGCAAAAAAAAAAAAAAAAAAAGCAAACATTTGAATCACTACATAATTTGTGGACAAATATTTCATGTACATATCAGAAAGACAAGCCTTACCACATTTGCATTTATCATTTTTTACAGTTGTTGTGACTTTGTCAAGTACTTTATGATCATTTTTTATTAGCTGGGTCTCTCAATAGTCCTGTGACGTATAGATTAGTAGGTAAAACAGGTACTGTAAATAATAAAGCAGGAAGCTAACTCTCCAGGGACATTTTATTGCAAGAATGCTGTGTGGAAGAATGCACTTTCCCCTGCTTGACGGAGAGAGACACGAGGATACAGAAGTCAGCCCGCATAATACTACTGAGCCATTTTTGAAAGCCATTTTCTTCATAAACCTCATATGTATCTCCTTTCTCTCTCTTGCTCCCTCTCTGTTTCTCAAAACAAAAGTAAGCAAAGCTCAAGTGGGTCTATACTTTAACTCAAAAGCATTTATTATTATATGGTATCTCCCTCACTGATACTTTTAAGTACAATTTACAAGCAGCATTAAACACTTGTGTAGTCATACATTTCTTTAAGAGTCTTTCATGCAAATTGTAGGATAAAAAAATTTTATATGAGAAATTAAAAGAAATATTAGTTTGTTATTACTTATTATTACTCTCTCATTTTACAGATAATGAAAGCTAAAGTTAAAAGAAACCTTCTTAAAGTAATTAGTCCATAAACTGTCTTTATAGAAAAGCTTTGTCTAGAAACTAGATTTCCTGGTTCTCAAAGATGAAAATGTAAAATTAAAGTATAGTTCTCTATGAACACTCATAAGAATTGAAAATACACCTTATATTATGAATCTCTGTCATTTTATATTCATTTTATTACAGTCTGTGGTATGAGGCTTTATTCAACATATAGTTTTAAACCATGGCATTAAAGTTACATACTGGGAAAAATAATATGATACTTTTTCTTTTCATTTTTTTATGAAGGATGGTGGCCTTGAGAGAAAAAAAAGGCCAATGAAGATAAGCTATCTGCATCGTCAAGGAGTTTATTATTGCGAATGGATGCTAGAAACAGCTGCCAGGGGGATTTGAATTGCCAGTTATTTTTAAACGGGCTCAATCACTTGTCCCTTGAACCAATGTCTAAATCTTATCTTCTAGTGTTTGTCCATCGTGCTTTTGACCGCTTCTCCACATTGCTGGCTCTCGGCTGTGCTGTGAAGTTGCCTTGTCCTGTCCTGTTCCTGTTCTTCTTTGAATGAACAGAGCCTCTAGAGATGCTGTCTTTTGTTTTAAGCCATCTTGCACTTTTCCTGCATGTCTCCACTTCTCCAAGAGTTCCCTATGTGTCTGTGCTCCCGGACTTAGTTGGAGTACCTGATCATAAAGGCTACCACTACTCTTGAGTAAAGTTAGCTTCTTTGCCTAAGCTAATACAATTTTTATCATTAGCAACCACATAGTTCCTGCACTCATGGAGCTCATAGTCTAGTTGATGGAGACTGACAATAAACATACACAATAAAATTTCTGATAATAATGAGTGGTAAGAAGAAAATGAACAGAATACTGATATAGAGTGATGAGTGGAGGGCTACTTCAGCTAGGACAGACAAGGCAGCCTCTCAAAGGTGAAAATATTTGAACTTCAACTGCAATGACGAGAAGACAGCAGCTGTGTGAAAATATAGGGAATGAGACTTCCTGGCAGAGAACAGGTCATACACAGTCTCTGAGGCTGGTACGACCTCAGCACATTCAAGAAAAGCCAGGGCGACTGGTAACAGTAGTAGAAGATAAGGTCAGAGAGGCAGGCCCAGGCCAGATTGTGAAGGGCTTCTACAAGCCATGGTGTTATGGGTCAATTGTGTCCCCCAAAAGTTCATGTGTTGGAAATTTGATCCCAGCTGTAACAGTATTAAGAGGGCGGGAAATCCAATTATGGTATTTGAAAGGTGGGACATTTAAGAGGTGATTGGATCATGAGGACTGTGCCCTCATGAGTGGATGGATCCATTCATGGAGTAATGAGTTATCATGGGGGTGGGCCGATGACTTTACGAGGAGCATATGAGAGAGCTCTTTCTATTCTCCTGCCATGTGATACCCTGAGTTGCCACAGGAGCCTGTATAGAGTTCCCACTCAAAAGAAGGCCCTCCCACAAAAAATGGTTCCATTGTATAATATTAAATATACTAATTATCCTGATTTGAGCACTACATATTTCACACAGGTAATGATATTCAACTCTGTACCCCACAGATATGTACAATCAACTGTGTTACAGTAAAAAGAAAAAAAGAAGACCCTCACCAGATGCACTCTCTGGACCATGGACTTCCCAGCCTCTAAAACTGTAAGAAATAAATGTTATTTGTTTATAAATTACCCAGTTTCAGGTATTCTGTTATATGCAACAGAAATGGACAAGTACACATGGTAAAGACTCTATTTTATTCTACTTGCTTATAGAAAGCTATTAAAGGAAAATAAACATAGGGGCACAGTAGGGGGTTAAGGAATACCTTTATGAGGTGCTTTCATAATCCAGGAGAAATGATTATGCTCTGGATTACAGTTCCAGTGAAAAATGATAGGAAGTTGTCATGTTTCAAATACATGTAGGAGGTATCACTGTTTAGAATCACCAATGGATTGGATGTGAATAGGAGAAAATGACTACTAGCTTTTTGGCCATTTGATAAGGGACAGAGGTAAGGATATATGTGTGAGTATGGGGTGAGGAAGGAACCAAAAGTACTTTTTTAAATGATAAAATGTTGAGATGCCTTAGACACCCAAGTGAAGATGTGACCTAGGCAGTTGTCTACCAAGGAAACCAGACTGGCAAACTTGCATAGTATAAACTACTATGCAAGTCTATCCTATGAATTATAGATGCTATAATTATTACCATGTTAACATCCAGGCATTGTAGGCAGACAGCTAAAGTTTATGAGGCATGATTTCAGCCCACTGGTACACTAGGACTCCATTGATTAGTAAAGCTTTTCAGAGTCAGGTTATCATGAAGACTTCATCATTGTCCCCTAGTTTTCTCTAATGATTCACTGCCACAGCAGACACTATACAAAAGTAAAAGATAGAGTCCTATTATTTTGGTAATATGTATCAAAAAGCCTAAAATGCATAGCAAGAAGAGCATGCATAAATTCAACCAAAACAAGAGGAAATTAAGTACCCTTGCACTCACCTTGAAGGCATGAAGATGCTCTCTGATTGCTTCACATTCTGTGACACTGATTCAGGTACTACAGGGGAGCCTGGCAGCTTATTGAGGCTGTGACAGAATCTACAGAATCACTGAAATGACTTGTAAGAGCACCTCAGCATAATCTGGAATCAGACCTAAGTCCATGAACAGAAGGGCAGAAGTCCCCCCACTGTAATGGGCTCCACTGGTTACAATCTTCCTGCAAGAAGCCCAGAGTGGACTATAGCAGAGCCTTTGTTGACACACTTTGCCCTAGGCTATTCAGTCAGGTTCAGGTATACAGCTAATCAATGTGGTAGGACAGAAGCTTCTGAGGCTGAGACCCTGCATTTAGTTTGTTTGGCAAGCTCAGAATCAAGTTCAAGTGGTAAGTTTATAAACAGCATTACATGCTACCAAATACTAAGGCATGCATAGATGAAACTCAAGCCATCATAAAAGATGGCAGTAATATTTCATAGCACCTGCACTATGTTTCTCTTCTCACCTTTCAATGAAAGAATTCAAAGCACAAAAAATAAAGTAATGATGAAATGCCAAGAAGTCTCTAATGACAAGTTAAACTACTCCTAGGCATCACCGCACCACCGTGTACTACAATGCCCCTACAAACCCCTCTCAGCAAAGACTCTCATGAGTTTACTTGAATTGTATCCCCAAACTTAATCACTTTGGAATCTAAATATAAGAAACCTGGCCCTTTTAGGCCCCAATTACTGTTCTCCCTAATTTCCCAAAGCAGCCAGAATGCATCACCCATAAAGTGTGTAAAGCAAGAGAGTGAAGTCAGCAAGATGGCACAATGGGACTTTCCAGGGATCATTTCTTCTCAGAACTATCAATTTGAACAACCATCCATACACAAAAACACCTTCACAAGAGCTAAGTGAGAGATTATGGAGCATAGAAATAAGAAAAGATACCTTGAAGAGTGTAGAAAGGACAGTTTCACATTACCTGTGTCACTCCCACCACCAAGCCTGAAGACATCAACTCAGATAGAGACACCCTCCACGTGAGGGAAGGAGAGTAAAATGAGCACTCAACTTTGCTGCACACCTCAGTACAGGCCCACCCCAGTGTACCTGGTGTCATGCTAGATGCCCAGGATCTAGTCACTAGGCTGGCCTCCACTGCTTCAGGTTGTAGGACAGCCCCAGCAAGAGACAAGCTCCCACTGCCCCAGACCCTGGGCTTCAGGTCTACCCCAGCACCAGGCCCACCCAGTAGACTCAATCTCTAGGCCTGACCCCATAGCCCCAGTTTCATACTGCCTGCAGCCTGCAGTTCAGCCCCTGAGATAAAAGCTCCATGCCAGCTCTGCAAAAGGCCAGCCCCTGTGGCCCCAGGCTCCAGGCCTGTCCCAAGTTCCAGACCAGCCTAGAGCTAGGTTGGCCCACATAGCCCCAGCCTTCAGGCCCACCCAAGCACCAGGTTGACATCCCCAACCTATGACACTAGGCCATCACCTACAGACATAGGTTCCAGGTCTACCCAGTGTCAGGCTGGTCCCTGCAGCTTCATCCTCAAGGATAGGCCTTACAGCCCCACACTACCAGACATAGGTTCAGGCTCTCCCAGTAGACTCTAGTACTAGACCAGCTCCCATGGATCCAGGCTCCAGGACCATCCCAATGGACCCAAGTTCCAGGCCAGCCCTCGCAGACATAGATAGCCTCCAGACCAGAACCCACACACACACACTCCAGGCTAGCCCTGCAGATCCAAGCTCCAGGTTAGTCCCCATGGCACCAAGATCTAGTGGACCCAGGGTACAGTCCTGCTCCAGCAGACCCAGAGTCCAGGCCAACCTGGTAGGCCCTGGTGTGAGGCTAGCACCCCTGGACTGAGACTCCAAGACCATCCCTAGAGACCCAATCTCCAGGCACTTTTTCATATACATACACTTGATGACCATTTAAAAAAAAGTTTTTGTGTGCAGTAGAAATTAAACTATTATTAGTTTAAAATAGACTTTTATAACTATAGTATATTTATGTAAGCCTTATGGTAACCACAAAGAAAAAAAAAATAGTAAACACACAAAACACAGAGAGAAAGGAATCAAAGCATGCCACTAGAGAAAATCATCAAATCATGAAGGAAGATAGCAAGAGAAAGAAAGAAACAACAAAACAATCCAAAAACAATGAACAAGAATGGAAATAGTAAATCCTTACCTATCAATAATTACTTTAAAAATAAATGGATCAAATTCTACAATTAAAAGTCACAGAATGGCTGGATGAATAGAAAAAAAACTAGGTCTAACCATCTGATGCCTAAAAAAGACACAGTTTAGCTTTATGGACACACAGGCAAAAAGTGATGGAATGGAAAAAGATATTCCATGAAAAGTATAACCAAAAGAGAGCATGAGTGGCTGTATAAATATCAGACAACATAGACTTTAAGTAAAAAAATGTAATAAGAGACAAAGAAGGTCATTATATAATGATAAAGGGATCAGTTTATCAAGAAGATATAATAATTGTAAATATATGTGCACCCAACATTGGAGCACCTAAGTATATAAAATAAACATTAACAGAATTGAAGGGAGAAATAGAGAACAATAGTAGTAGTAGAGGACTTCGATATTCCCTTTTTTTTTCTTAAATTTTATTTTGTCGATATACATTGTGGTTGATTATTGTTGCCCCTTACCAAAACCTCCCTCCCTCCTCCCTCTCCTCCCTCCCCCACCAACAATGTCCTTTCTGTTTGCTTGTCATATAAACTTCAAGTAATTGTGCTTGTTATATCTTCTCAACCCCGATTTTTTGTGTGTGTGTGTGTGTGTGTGTGAATTTATATACTAATTTTCAGCTCCCACCAATAAGTGAGAACATGTGGTATTTCTCTTTCTGTGCCTGACTCGTTTCTCAAGTTCCATCCATGTTGTTGCAAATGGCAGTATTTCACTCATTTTTATAGCTGAGTAGTATTCCATTGTAAAGATGTACCCCATTTTCCGTATCCACTCATCTGATGATGGACATTTGGGCTGGTTCCAACTCTTGGCTATTGTAAAGAGTGCTGCAATGAACATTGGGGAACGGGTATACCTTCGACTTGATGATTTCCATTCCTCTGGGTATATTCCCAGCAGTGGGATAGCTGGGTCATATGGTAGATCTATCTGCAATTGTTTGAGGAACCTCCATACCATTTTCCATAGAGGCTGCACCATTTTGCAGTCCCACGAACAATGTATGAGAGTTCCTTTTTCTCCGCAACCTCGCCAGCATTTATCGTTCAGAGACTTTTGGATTTTAGCCATCCTAACCGGGGTGAGATGGTATCTCAGTGTGGTTTTGATTTACATTTCCCGGATGCTGAGTGATGTTGAGCATTTTTTCATATGTCTGTTGGCCATTTGTATATCTTCCTTAGAGAAATGCCTGCTTAGCTCTTTTGCCCATTTTTTAATTGGGATGCTTGTTTTTTTCTTGTAAAGTTGTTTGAGTTCCTTATATATTCTGGATATTAATCCTTTGTCAGATGTATCTTTTGCAAATATTTTCTCCCACTCTGTTGGTTGTCTTTTAACTCTTTTAATTGTTTCTTTTGCTGTGCAGAAGCTTTTTAGTTTGATATAATCCCATTTGTTTATTTTTCCTTTGGTTGCCTGAGCTTTTGGGGTCGTATTCATGAAGTCTGTATCAGGTCCTATTTCTTGAAGTGTTTCTCCTATGTTTTCTTTAAGAAGTTTTATCATTTCAGGGTGTATATTTAAATCCTTAATCCATTTTGAGTTGATTTTAGTATATGGTGAGAGGTATGGGTATAGTTTCATTCTCCTGCATATGGATATCCAGTTATCCCAGCACCATTTGCAGAAGAGGCAGTCCCTTCCCCAGTGAACACGCTTGGGGCCTTTGTCAAAGATCAGATGGCAGTAAGTGTGTGGGTTGATTTCTGGATTCTCTATTCTATTCCATTGATCAGTGTGTCTCTTTTTATGCCAGTACCATACTGTTTTGGTTATTATAGCTTTGTAGTATAGCTTAAAGTCAGGTAGTGTTATGCCTCCAGCTTTATTTTTTTTGCACAGCATTGCTTTGGCTATGCGTGGTCTTTTATCATTCCATATAAATGTCTGGATAGTTCTTTCCATTTCTTAGAAAAATGTCTTTGGAATTTTGATGGGGATTGCATTGAAATTGTATATCACTTTGGGTAGTATGGACATTTTCACTATGTTGATTCTTCCAATCCAAGAGCATGGGATATCTTTCCGTCTTCTTGTATCCTCTCTAATTTCTCTCAGCAGTGGTTTGTAGTTCTCATTATAGAGATTTTTCACATTGTTGGTTAACTCAATTCCTAAGTATTTTATTTTTTTGGTGGCTATTGTAAATGGGCAGGCTTTCTTGATTTCTTTTTCTGCATGTTCACTATTGGAGAATTAGAAATGCAACTGATTTTTTTGTGTTGATTTTGTATTCTGCTACTTTGCTGAAATCATTTATCAATTCCAAGAGTTTTTTTGTAGAGGTTTTAGGATGATCGATATACAGGATCATGTCATCTGCAAACAGGGACAGTTTGACTTCATCTTTTCCAATCTGGATGCCCTTTATTTCCTTCTCTACTCTGATTGCTCTGGCTAGTACTTCCAACACTATGTTGAATAGGACTGGTGAGAGTGGGCATCCTTGTCTAGTTCCTGTTCTTAAAGGAAAAGCTTTCAGCTTTTCCCCATTCAGGATGATATTGGCAGTGGTTTTGTCATATATGGCTTTAATTATGTTGAGATACTTTCCCTCTATATCTAACTTATAGAGGGTCTTTGTCATGAATGAGTGTTGAACTTTATCAAATGCTTTTTCAGCATCTATAGAGATTATCATATGGTCCTTGTGTTTGAGTTTATTAATATGATGTATCACATTTATTGATTTGCATATGTTGAACCAACCTTGCATCCCTGGGATGAATCCGACTTGATCGTGGTGAATAATTTTACGTATGTGTTGCTGTATTCTGTTTGCAAGTATTTTAGTGAGGATTTTTGCATCTATATTCATCAAGGATAATGGCCTGTTGTTTTCTTTTTTGGTTATATCTTTACCTGGTTTTGGTATCAGGATGATGTTTGCTTCATAGAATGAGTTTGGGAGATTTGCGTCTGTTTCAATCTTCTGGAATAGTTTGTAAAGAATCGGTGTCAATTCCTCTTTGAATGTTTGGTAAAATTCTGCTGCGAATCCATCTAGTCCTGGGATTTTCTTTGTTGGGAGTCTTCTGATAACAGCTTTAATCTCCTTTATTGTTATTGGTCTGTTCAAATTTTCTACGTCTTCATGGTTCAGTTTTGGGAGCTTGTGTGTGTCCAGAAATTTATCCATTTCCTCCAGATTTTCAAATTTGTTGGCGTATAGTTGTTTATAGTATTCTCGAATGATTCCTTGTATTTCAGATGAATCAGTTGTAATATTGCCTTTTTCATTTCTAATTTTTATTTGAGTCTTCTCTCTTCTTTTTTTTGTTAGCCATGCTACTGGTTTGTCAATTTTTTTTATCTTTTCAAAAAACCAACTTTTTGATTTATTGATCTTTTGTATTGTTTTTGGGTTTCAATTTCTTTCAGCTCTGCTCTGATCTTAATGATTTCTTTCCATCTGCTAACTTTAGGTTTGTATTGTTCTAGTTTTTCTAGTTCTTTAAAGTGAAGTGTTAGGTTGTTCACTTGCCACCTTTCCATTCTTCTGAGGTGAGCATTTAATGCAATAAATTTCCCCCTTACTACTGCTTTTGCAGTATCCCACAGGTTTTGGTATGATGTATCATTATTTTCATTAGTTTCAATAAATTTTTTGATTTCCTGCTTGATTTCTTCTTGGACCCATATGTCATTGAGTACAATGCTGTTTAATTTCCATGTGTTCATACACTTTCCAGAATTTCATCTGTTATTGATTTCTAGTTTTAATCAATTATGGTCTGAAAAGATACATGGGATAATTCCAATTTTTTTGAATTTATTGAGACTTGATTTGTGACCTAATATGTGATCTATCCTGGAGAATGATCCGTGTGCTGATGTGAAGAATGAATATTCTGAGGTTGTTGGATGAAATGTTCTGTAGATATCGGCCAAGTCCAATTTGTTTAGAGTATTGTTTAGATCTTGTGTTTCTCTACTGATTCTTTGACTAGATGATCTGTCTAATATTGACAGTGGGGTGTTCAGATCCCCTGCTATTATGGTATTAGTGTCTATTTCCTTCTTTAGGTCCAATAGAGTTTGTTTTATAAATCTGGCTGCTCCAACTTTGTGTGCATACATATTTATGATTGTTATGTCTTCTTGATGGATCAGTCCTTCTATCATTATGTAGTGTCCCCCATTGTCTCTTTTTATGGTTTTTAGTTTAAAGTCTATTTTGTCAGATATAAGAATAGCTACTCCAGCTCACTTTTCTTTTCTGTTTGCATGGTAAATCTTTTTCCATCCTTTCACTCTTAGTCTATGTGAATCTTTATGGGTGAGGTGGGTGTCTTGGAGGCAGCATATAGTTGGGTCCTCCTTTTTGATCCAGTCAGCCAGTCTGTATCTTTTGATTGGGGAATTTAAGCCTTTTACATTAAGAGTTGTTATTGAAAGGTGTTGAATTATTCCTAGCATTTTATTGGTTGTTTGGTTGTCTTAGGTGTCTTTTGTTCCTTGCTTTCTGATTTACTGTTTGGTTTCTGTGTTTGTTGGTTCCTTAGGTTGTAGATAGCATTTTTGTTTGATTGTTTTCTCTTCATGAATGCCATTTTTATTATACTAGTGGGTATTGATTTTTCTTGGGGTTTTATGGCAGTGGTAGTTATTTTTCAGGAACCAAACCCAGTACTCCATTGAGGATTTCTTGTAAGGGTGGTCGGGTGGTTGTGAACTCCCGCAGTTTTTGTTTGTCTGAGAAATATACTATTTGCCCTTCATTTCGTAAGGATAGCCTTGCAGGGTAGAGTATTCTTGGCTGGCAATCTTTGTCTTTTAGTATTTTGAATATATCATCCCATTCCTTTCTAGCTTTTAGGGTTTGTGATGAAAAGTCTGATTTTTGCCTGATTGGGGCTCCCTTTTAGGTGATTTGACGCTTCGCTCTTGCAGCTTTTAAGATTCTCTCTTTGTCTCTGAGTTTTGCCAATTTGACTATAACATGTCTTGGAGAAGGCCTTTTGGGGTTGAGTACGTTTGGAGATCGTTGAGCTTCCTGGATCTGAAGATCTGTGATTTTTCCTATACCTGGGAAGTTTTCTGCCACTATTTTGTTGAATATGTTTTCAATGCAATCTCCATTTTCCTCCCCGTCTGGAATACCCATGACTCAGATATTTGAGTGTTTATGGTTGTCTGATATCTCTCTCAGATTTTCTTCAATGTCTTTGATTCTCTTTCTTTTTTTTTTCTGCTTGTGGTATTTCAAACAGCCCATCTTCAGGTTCAGAGGTTCTCTCTTGAACTTCGACAAGCCTGCTTGTTAAACTCTCCGTTGTGTTTTTTATTTCACTGAATAACTTCTTCAGTTTGGCAAGTTCTGCTACATTTTTTTTCAGGGCATTGATTTCCCTGTACATTTCCTCTTTCAGGTCCTGTATACTTTTCCTCATTTCATCATGATATCTAGCTGAGTTTTCTTGTATCTCATTCAGTTTCCTTAGAATTATTACTCGAAATTCCTTGTTAGTCATTTCAATGGCTTCTTGTTCTATATGATCTAGTGTTTGAGACTTATTAACTTTTGGTGGTGTACTTTCTTGATTTTTTGTATTTCTGGTATCTGTTTTTTGATGTTTATTCATTGTGGCAGGGGGTTTCACAGTCCACCAGTTTGAGACTATTGACTAACTAAGATGTTGCTGTGGTAGCCAATTTTGTATGGCTACCTGTGTGACTGCTCAGTTGGCCTCTAGTGCCTTGTGTGTGTGGTTGCCTCTGGTCTTGGGTCTCTCAGGGGAGCCACCTCTCTGGTCAGCTTGGACTCTGCTGGGCTGCTGGATCACGGGGCAGTACCACATGGTGTGTGGTCTCTGCTGAGCTTCCACTTCCCTTGCAGGACTTCTCCCTGTTCCGTGCACTCTGGCCTGGGCTGCTGGATCATGCAGTGGTGGCCCCACAGGGTGTGTGGTTTCTGTCAAGTCTCAGCTTCCCTAGCCGGATGTTTCCCCACTCTGTGCATGCTAGGCTGGGCTGCTGGATCTCGCAGTGGCAGCCCCACAGGGTGTGTGTTTTCTGCCAAGTCTCCGCCTCCCTAGCCAGACGTCTCCCAGCTCTGTGCACACTGGGCTGGGCTGGGATGTGTCTTCTGCAACCCTCGTCTATCAGCCGGGCCTTCAAGACCCTGCTCGGCACCGCCTCGCCCAGGAAGTCTACCAGGTTTCTGCTAGGCGCAGACGACTGGTTGCTCTGGGTGCCTTTGTAGCACTGTGTAGATCTTTCTCGGGGCTTATCACCTTCCTCCTGGTATCGCGGTTATTTGTGTACCTGTCTTATCTCCTTCATCAGAGCGTGAGCTCCTCGGGGGAGGATCCCGCAGCACACGGTTCACCTTTGAATCCCCCTGGTGTGGACCAGCTCCGGTGCCCACCCGCAGTCAGCTCTCCGGCAGGTTCAAGCGAACTAGGGAACGCTTCAACCACACTATTCCTAACCAGAGATTGGTTAGGTGTTTTTCCGAACTAGTGGTTGCAGAGATGGTATCTGCCTCCTGGTAACAGGAAGTTTACCGGGAGCCAGAGCCCAGGGTGCGGTGGAGTGACAGTCGGCCCATCCCGTACTTCCTTGCCCTCCTGACACTGGCTGGGGACGCCCCATGCCACCAGCCCTGCCAGAGAACCATGGAGGGAGTGGGAGGGGAGGCCGGCCCACAGGCCCCGGAAGCCCCGCACCGGGGCAAGGAAGTGGGAAGGCTCAGTGAGGAGCCGAGCCAGGCGAGAAGGACAGGCCCGGCTGAGCCAGGCCGGAGCCGCCACCACCTGAGAAAATGGAGGCAGCCCCGGGGCCGGTGAGTGGCCCGGTGGGGCAGGTGGAAGCCAGGTGGGCATCTGCCCGCCGAGCAGGGCCAGGCCTGGGGTCACTCACGGGGCTGGGCCAGGCCTGGCGGCTCCCTCTCTGTCTCTGCATCATCGCCGTCCCTGTCCTCGGCCGCCACCACCTCGGGCTACTCACTTGGTCCCACAGCGCAGCTCGAGCGCTCCCAGGTATCTTCTTTTATGCCGGCCTGAAACCTCGAATCCTGAATTGGGCAGCTGGCCGCTGCAGCTAAGAAACAGTTCTTTTCCTGCTCCACACTTCAAAGCTGTTGCCTGTAAATGAGGCAGCCTCTCCTGCCAAGGGCAAAGTGGCTGTCAGCCCCCACAACCGGCCACCAGCAGCGGTCCTTCCTTAAGAGACGGCAAGAGGATCTCTACAGCTTTTTTGACGTCTTCTCTTCCCCCCACCACCCCACTCCCCATGATATTCCCACTTTGAACATCCAGACAGAAAATCAATATAGAAACAGACCTGAACAACACTTTAGACTAAATAGACCTAACTGACATATATAGAGCATTCCATCCAACAATAATAGAAAACGCATTCTTTTCGAGAGCACATGGAATATTCTCTAGGATAGATCATATATTAGGTTACAAAACAATTCTTGGCAAATTTATGAACATTAAATTCTATCAAGTATCTTTTCTGACCACAATGAAACTAGAAATCAATAACATGAGGAAAATTGGAAAATTCACAAATATGTGGAAATTAAACAACACACTCCTGAAAATGCAATGAATAAAAGAGGAGGTCAAAAGGGAATCAAAAAATATCTTGAAACAAATGAAAATGGAAACACAACATATCAAAACTTATGTGATGCAGCCAAAGCAGTTCCAAGAGTAAATTTTATAACAATAAATGCCTATATTATGAAAAAAAAAAAAGATCTCAAATAAGTAACTTAATTTACACCTCAGGGAGCTAGAAAAAGAAGAACAAATTAATCCCAAAGCTAGCAGAAGGAAGAAGTTAATAAAGATTAGAGCATAAATAAATAAAATAGAGACTAGAAAAGTAATAGAAAAGATCAATTAAATTGAGTTGTTTTTTGAAAGATAAACAAAATTAACAAAACTTTAGGTAGACTAACTTTTAAAAAGACTCAAATAAATAATATTATAAATAAAAAAGGACATATTATAACTGATACTATAGAAATATGAAGGATCATAGGAGACCAATAGGAAAAATTATATGTCAACAAATTGTATAGCCTAGAAAAAATGGATAACATACAACCTACCAAGACTGAGTCATAAAGAAACAGAAAATCTAAAAAGACCAATAATGAATAAGAAGATTGAATTAGTAATGAGAAATCTCCCATCAAAGAAAAGCCCAGTACTTGATGGCTTTCCCTGTGAATTCTACCTAATATTTAAGATAATGTCAATCCTTCTCAAACTCTTTCACTCAGTCTAGCACTTACCAGACCAGCACTTACTCTGATACTAAAGCCAGACAAGGACACTACAAGAAAAGGAAATTATAGGCTAATATCTTGATGAACATAGATGCAAAAAACCTCAACAAAATACTAGCAAATCAAATTCAACTGAAAATTTAAAGGATTATACACGATGATAAAATAGGATTTACCCCTGGGATGCAAGGGTAGTTTTACACAAATCAATAAATGTGATACACTATATTAACACAATTTTTTTAGTCCTTTTTCTGTTGCTTTTAACAATATAACTGTAACAGGGTAATTTATAAGAAAATGAAATTTATTTCTTACAGTTTTGGAGCCTGGGAAGTCCAAGTCTGGGGGCATTTGGTAAAGGCCTTCTTCTTGGCAGGAACTCTCTACAGAGTCCAGTGGCAGTGCAGGCAATCACATGGCAAGAAAGGCAAGAGCATTTTTATGTGCTCTTTTTATAAAACCACCACTCCACACCCATGATAATGATAATCCATTCATGAGGGCAGAGCCCTCACAATCCAATCACCTCCTAAAGGCCCCACCTTTCAACACTGTCACACTGGGGATCAGTCTTCCACATGAGCTTTGGTGGGGACAAACATTCAAACCATATCAATGATGAAAGAAAAAACTATATGATCATCTCAATATATGGAGAAAAAGCATTTAACAAAATTCAGCACCCTAAGGCTACCTGGTTAGCTCATTTGGTTAGAGCATAGTGCTGATAACACCAAGCTCCAGGGTTTAATCCCTGTACTGCCCAGCCACAAAAAATAAAATAAAATAAAATAATTCAACACCCTTTTATGATAAAAAAAAAAAAAACTCTCAACAAATGATGTATAGAAGGAAACCTCAACATAATAAACACCATATGTGACAAGCCCATAGCTAATATCATACCCAATGGTGAAAATCTTAAAGCTTTTCCTCTAAGATCAGGAACAAGGCATAGGTGCCCATTCTCACCACTTCTATTCAATATAGTACTGGTAGTCCTCGCCAGAGCAATTAGGCAAGAAAAAGAAGTAAAGGCACCCAAATCAAAATGGAAGAAGTAAAATTGACATTGTTTGCAATGACATGACTTTATATACAGAAAACCCTAAAAACTCCATTGTCTCACTCCATTCCTACTGCTGTAACAAAATACCAAAGACTGGGTAATTTATAAATAATAGAAATTTGTATGTCATCGTTCTGGAGGCTGGGAAGTTTATGATTATAATATCAGCACATTCAGTGTCTAGTGAAGCTTTGCTCTCTGCATCCAGGATGGCACTTTGTTGCTGTGTCCTCACGTGGCAGAAGACGGAAGGGCAAAAGGGACTAGGGTGCTACTTTTGACCTTTGTAATAAGGTTACTAATCCCATACCTAGGTCATTAATCACCTCCTAAAGGCACACTTCTTAATACTATCATATTAGTGATTAAGTTTCAACATATGAATTTAGGGGGACACATTCAGACCATAGCATCCACCAAAGAACGTGTAGAATGAATAAACAAATTCAGCAAATTGCATGATATAAAATCAGCATACAAAAATTAGTAGCATATCTGTACACTAACAAATTATCTTAAAAAAGAAATTTAAAAAACAATCCCAGATACAATAGCATAAAAAAAGAAACTTACAAATAAGTTTAAGCAAGGAGGTGAAACATCTGTACATTGAATACTTCAAAACATTGATGAAAGGAATTGAAAAAGACACAAATAGAAAGATATCCCATGTTGATGAATTGGAATAATTAATATCATTTAAATATCCATACTCCCCAGCGCAACCTACAGATTCAGTGCAATGCCTGTCAAAATCCCAATGGCATTTTTCACAAAAATAGAAAAAACAATCCTAAAATTCATATGGAATCACAATAGACCCCAAATAACCAAAGTAATCTTGAGCAAAAAGAACAAAGCTGAAGGTATTACAGTACCTAATTTTACCAAGCTATAGTAATCAAACTAGTATGATTCTGGCATAAAACCAGACATATAGACCAATGGAACAAAACAGAGAGAGAATAAATAAATTCATGCACTTACATTTAATTGATCTTTGATAAAGATGCCAAGGACACACAATGGGAAAAGCATAGTCTTTTTAAAAACTGATGTTGAAAAAACTGGATATTCACAAGCAGAAAAGTGAAATTGGGTACTTATTTCATATCATATACAAAAATCAATGCAAAATGGATTAAGACTTAAAACATAAGACCTGAAAACTTAAAGCTCCCAGAAAAAAAAAACTTATGGAAAAAGCTTCTTGATCTGGGTAATGATTTTTTTTGGATATGACTCCAAAAGCAAGGTAATGACAGCAAAAACACAGTGAGATTGCATTAAATTAAAAGTCTCTACACAGCAAACACTCAATAGGGTGAAGACACAACCAACAGAATGGGAGAAAATATTTGCAAATCATCCATCTAAGTGATTAATATCTAAAATATGTGAGGAATTCAAACAGCTCAATAACAAGAAAGCAAATAATCTGATTTAGAAATGTGCAAAGGACCTGAATATACATTTCTCAAAAAAAGACATAGGAATGGTCAACAGGTATATGAAAAAAATGCTCAAACATCACTAATCATTAGGGAAATACAAATCAAAGCCACTATGATATATCACCTCACAGAGCCTGGCCAGTTGGTTATAGCACAGCCTTGTAACACCAAGGTCAAGGGTTCAGATCACCATACCAGCCAGGGGCCAAAAAAAAAAAAAAAAACCGAACAAAAAAGAGATATCACCTCACAGCTGTTAGAATGGCTATCATCAAAAAGACAAAAGATAAGCGTTTGTGAAGATGTGGGGAAAAAGGGAACACTTGTATACTGTTGGTTGAAATGTAAATTGGTACAGCCATAATGGAAAACAATATGGAGGTTCCTCAAAAAATTAAAAATATAATGATCCCACAATCACACTACTATGTATATAGCCAAAGGAAATGAAATTAGTATATCAAAGAGATATCTGCATTCCCATGTTTATTGCAGCATTATTCACAATAGCCAAGATAGGAATCAACCTAAGTGTTCATGAATGGATGAATGGATAAAGTGTGATTTTATATATACATACATATGTGCATATATAAAGGAATATTATTCAGCCTTAAAAAGAAGGAAATTCTGGGCTGAGCCCGTGGCGCACTCGGTAGCGTGCTGCGCTAGCAGCGCGGCGACGCTCCCGCCGCCGCGGGTTCAGATCCTATATAAGGATGATCGGTGCACTCCCTGGCTGAGCGCCGGTCACCGAAAAAAAAAAAAAAAAGAAGGAAATTCTGCCATTTGCAACAACATGTATGAAACCTGGAGGACATGATGCTAAGTGAAGTAAGCCAGGCACAGAAAGACAAATACTGCATGATCTCACTTACATGTGGAAGCAAAGAATAAGCAGTTGCCAGAGGGGTGGGGAGTGGGGACCATGTTTCAAAGAAGAAATCAAAAGGGAAACTACAAGATATTTTTAACTCGAACATGACTTAAAAAGTCATGTTGGTCAGAGGGCACAAAAGTTTCAGTTATGTAGGATAAGTAATTTTTGGAGATCTAATGTACAGCACGGGGACTATAGTTAACAATACTCCAGAGAGTAGATCTTAAATATTCTCACCACTGACACACACACACACACAAAAAAAAAAAATGCAAAAAGTATCTATGTGTGAGGTAATGGATATGTTAATTAGCTCGGTTGTGGTAATCATCTCACTATGTATATGTATATCAGTACATCGTGTTGTACACCTTAAATATATACAATTGTTATTTGTCAATTATACCCCAGCAAACTTGGGGAGGTGGGGAGAAAGAATATGCTAGAGAAAGACATGATTATCATGAAAGTACAGGAGTGGCAGTTTACATTTAGTATTGTGTGCATCACTACTTTCCATGATAGCTGTCAAGCACACCGCAATGAGATTTCAACTTTGAGACACATGTAAAGAATCTCACAGAATACCTCCTGTGATGCAAGCTTTCATCCAGAGCTTACAGTTAAAAGAAATTTGTTTTAAATTTCTTTCCATTTCTCTTTTCATAAGAAACATAATATAAGGATCAGTTTCAATTTACTTCTGTGCCACAGTGTAATTTTTAATAATGTTCCCTTTTACTCCAAAAAGTGTCACAGGTTTGTATAACATGTTTGTGATCTTGTTGGGTATAGTTGCCTATTACTTGAACAGAGAAAGGGAAAGCAGGAAAGAGGAAAATATTTTGAGAGCCAATTATGTGCCAAGAGATTTATTATATGTTTTGCATATATTTTTCATTTCATTCTCACATTGAGTGAGACCAGGTTTTCCTCCCTTTCTTGTAGATTGGACTTGGAAACTTAAGTTCCCCAATGTTACACAAATGGGCTTCAAACCCAAATCTTTCTGGACCCTAAGCCATCAAAGCACACAATTTTAATAGAAGTAGCATAGTTAGACTAAATAAGCAGGTCAAGTTGTAGCAAAAATAAAGAAATAAATGCCCTAAACTCCCAAAACCTAACAATCTAAATTTCTCAACTGTTTTTTAAACAGAACACCAGCAGCTCAGCTACTCTCCATGAGTTTCTTTAATCACTCAATTAAAATATCCTCAGCACACCTGTTGCAGGCACAAAACATCAAGACTCAAATTAATCTCCAAACAATAATGCCACCTGTCAATGTCCCGAGGCAGCATTTCTCCTCAAGTAATAACAGCCTGGTGCTTGAGGTCTGTTACTTGCTGAGTCCCACCTTGCTGTGGCTTCTCATACAGCATGTAAGAAGTGTCGGCATCATTTTTCTTCCCCTTCCATGCCTGTGCTCTTACTGATCTGCCCCATTTGGATGTCCTTTCCTCTCCTTCCTACCTGTCCTTCAAGATCAGGCTCAGGTCCTACCTCCTCTGTAGAAACTCTTTCCACTGGTTCTGGTCCACAGTACTGTGTCTCCTTTGTGTTCCATGGCACTTTTAGCCTATTTCCAGCCATTTAATATTTAAACACTTACAACTATAAATACCTTAAGGGCAGGAAGTATGACTTCTAGTGTGTGTGTTTGTGTCCCCTCTGGAAAATCCAATGTAACTTGGAAGTCATTTAGTATTCAGTAAATATTTACTGATGGATTAATACAATGATGTGACAACCACCAGGCAAAGAAGGTAAGAATGATAAACTGTCTGTCGCAATTCTGAAACCCTTAAGACTGGACTTTACCATTTCTAGGATGAGTTCATTTGTAAAACTTCATTGTTTCCATAAAACTTTGAAAAAACAAAGGCATTTGGCTCAATATATAAAATTATGCTTGAAAGATTGAAAAAGCAAAGAGACTTAATGAAAAATATATCTAACATGAATATTAACTGATAAGAATTTTTCTGTAAAAAAAGTTTAAATCAATAAAATCAAAATGGCTTAGGATATGAGTGCTTAAGAAATTATTTTGTTATCCTAATAATGTGAGGGAGGGGAGGAAAGCAGCTCCTCTTAGTAAATAATAACAATATATCAGTTAATGAAGTTTAGTGATTTTCCCCCAAAGGCATCGGATTAACTAACCCTAGCTAATTTAAGGTCTTATGCCTTCCAGACTCTTCTGCTTCTCTTTTTCACAAACTTTTACTAAACCTACCTACCATTTCATTCATTCATCTATTCAACAAATATTTTTGAGTACTTATTTTCCCAATTTCTAGGTATAAAAGACCATAGTGACTGAACTGCATATCCATAGAGCAATGAGTTGTAAATCTCTCACAATTGTAGATCATCTCGGCGCTGCCCCTTAGTCACACCTACGGCTTTCAGCCTGATGAATTGTTTGCAGCAGGCGTGGCCAGCATAGAGGTGGAGTTGTTATGAGCATTTTCTGTGTTAAGCGGTGGGGGTTGCCCCTGCTGTTCCCTTCGGCTGGCTGGCTCCTCTCAGGGTGTTGTTAATGAAATTTAGTCTCCCGTCACATGGGCTTCTGAACTTGCAGCAGCTACTCGCTCATGATCAGGAGTTTATTGACAGAATAGCTAAGCTCTAACGCTTATGACTTCAGTAAAGTGATAGATTCCTCAACAGAACTTTGACCAGTATGACTCACCAAACAGCTTCTGCCCTGTCATGGATAGTGCTGTTTTTTAGGTAGCAAAAAAACCCACTACTACTCTTCTCTCACTAACAAATACACCAACAGTTTTCTTTTTCTTCAGCATTTCACTGTGTTGGATCTCTCGCTCCCTCTGAAGTTGCATTTAAGCCTCTATTCCCTCTGCAGCACATGAGGCACACAGTAATCCCGATCTCTCACCGTGCATTTACACTAGCAGGTCTATCAATTAACACGTTTCCAGCACACCTGTTACCTACAGAGCTTGATATCTGCATTCAAACCCTCGCTGGATGTATTCTTTCATTGGAAAACCTGTATGTAACTTAGTGTGTGCAGTTTTATATTCACAAATTGATGGAGTGAATAGTCTCCTAGCCCATCATCAGGCAAGTTAACCATTCAAACAATAATATATCAGCTACCTGGTATATTCCCATCGGTGTTTTTTTTTTAAACACCACCCCTAAAAAACAAAATTTCTATCATGACTGAACTCACAATTTCCAGATTGAAAATCACCAATTTTAATACTAACCTTTTTTCTCCTACAATGATTTGCTTGCTGTTAGAGTTTAATAATTGCCAAATATTTTTGTGGAAAATTTTTACAAATGTAATACTTTTAAAAAACAGGTATGATACTGAATAGACTAGAAAGGATATATGAAATCATTTTTAAAGCAGGGGCTAATTTTGGAAATTGATTTAAATAATTTATGATTCTATAAAGATTTTACCATTGATCTCACTTAAGCTACCTTGGACTTTACCTTCCCATGACCCCATGTTATTGTCTCAGATTTCTACCACACCTTTGCCTAAAGACCAATTCAGAGATACATTTGCTTCAATATCATCACGTTAGAATCTCAGGCTCTGCTGCCGCAATTGTGGCAGCAGCCTTCACAGAGGCCCACAATTGGGGACCAAAGTAGGGCTGAGCATGAGCCACCTGAGCACAACTTGGATCTGACACCCAGAGGAGGACTGGAGAGGGGGGAGTAGTAAGGTTGTGCCGGGGACTGAGACCTCACCTGTGTGAACCCTTAACCCTGCCCTGCTCACCTTGGAAAAGCCCTGAGCAAGAACCATGGCTACATCAAACTTTGTAAGGTACAGGCAGCCCAGGACGTCTCCAAGAAGATCATCAGACCACAGAATCACATCCGTCTCACTGCTGACAACCTTGTGCTGAAACTATGGGATGAAAGTTTCACCCAGGGAAGTGACAGCCTCATCAAGGGTAAGAAATGAGCCTGGTGACCAAGAACTCCACCCCCACAGAAGAGGTGGATCTGTTTCTCCTCCAGTTTTTGAGGAGCCAGCTAGGGGTCAAGCATACCCCCAACCTGTCCCCATATCATGTGATGGTCCCCTCCGCACCCATCCTCCCAAGCCCGCTTGGATTAAGGGAGACTGAAGACCACTCATTTTTCAGGGGAATGACTTTCCTCCTCCCTGTAGTGTAGGGGTGTTGGGACAGTGTGTGATTTCTCAGTGATTTCCTATAGCGTGGTTCCTCCTTCGAGGCTGGAAGGTGATAACCACCATCCCCGGAATGAATAGATTTTTATTACTTAAAAAAAAATCTCAGGCTACACAACATAGTTTATGTGAACCAATGTGGATTCAGCCTCCTCTCTCAGCCACTAAGAGGGTAATGTGTGTAGAAGTAGGTGGAAAACTTCCTTACTGGAATCCTATACTTTCTCTAAAGGCTTCTCTTTCTTTTTTTAGTCTGTCACATCAATCAGTATTACACTCTGAAAAATAAATACTCAGCCAATGCTAGCAAATTAGAAGCATATTCATTTGCTTTAGTTGTTAGGTATAAGGGTGTCAAAGAATCATTAAAACATACTCACCAAATTCACATATTGGTAAGTTAGATCCCTCAGTCACGGACCCAGAGGCAACAAAAAGCCCATGGAAACAACTGCAGTCCCCTTACCACCCTGCAGTGCACCAGTGCCTGAGGCACACAGCTCCAGCTGTTTACAACCATCCAGGATTTCAAAATTGTACATCCTGTTTGAAAGTTCATGTGTGCTCATAGCTGTATTCCTCGCCACAGTTACAGAGCAAGAGCAGATCCCAGTTGCATGAAAAGAAGGGAAGATGGGAGTGGGCAGTAGAAAGAAAGTGAAGTAAAATCGGTAGCCTTGAGAAGCACAGTCACCTTTGGTGAGGGAGAGGCAGCTGGAGAAGATACTGCCAGGAGGAAGTCAGGGGAATGGATGCCCTGATCACGTTCTCTTCCTTCAATCCCAGATCTCCTGTTGCAGCCTCCCTGGGTTGGAACCAACAGAAACCAGACAGCACAAGAGCCTGTCCAAGTCAGTCTGTCAGGGCAGCAAGCAAAGTGAAGAAAGGTGGAGAAGTGATCTGAAGGAGCAAATAGAAGACACTCAGCTGTATTAGTCCGTTTTTGTTACTTACAACAGAATACTTGGAACTGGGTGATTTATAAAGAAATGAAATTTATTCCTTACAGTTTCTGAGGCTGGGAAGTCCAAAGTCCATGTGGTGGTGACAGTGACCCAGGGGTCTCACATTGCAAGATGGTGGAAGCAGAGAGAGCAGAGGGAGAAAGACAGACTCTCTTCTTTTAAAGCCCTCAGAACCGTGCCCCTGACCACCATTTTTAATCCATTCACTTCTGTACGGTCCTACAATCCAATGACCTCTTCAAGGCTCCACCTTTCAATTAACATAATAGGATTTCCCATCTGCTTAACAGTCACAGTGGGGGCTAAGTTTCTAATACATAAAACCTGGGGGACACAATTCAAGCTTCAATGAGTTTTGGGGGGACATAATTCAATCCTCTCCATCAGCCCATTGTCCATTTTGTATTATTTGATATATTAAAATACCTCATATCTTTTAGAAGTAAGCAAGTTATCAGTCCTAAATTCAAAACTGAAACATAGTAAAATAGGAGCAAGATGTCATTTACTTACTTAACTTTAGCCTGTGTTCCACCCAGCATAAAAGTAGTCCATGAGGGAAACGATGAAAAAGAAAAAAGTCTTCTTGCTGGCATGCTTGTCCATATTCCGCTTCTTCAGTTTCTCCAGCTTGTTATTCCTATTTCTTGCCCTTGCTATTTCTTTATCCTCATGACCCATGCACTTATTTATAACACCCAAAGAATGACAAGTATCATGCTTTCCTCCAATTCTTCCTGTATTTCCTTGTGCCTGGGCCTTCTTGAGTGACAGTTAACTAACACTGAGTTATATACTGTATCACTGTGCTGATCACCAGCTTTCAGTGTCCATATCTTTTAAATGGATTGGTACTCTATAAAGTCCTTGTGCATGTAGCTTAAAGAATGACACTACTACTCATGCTCTTACCTCAGACTGTCATTTAAAATGAAAGAAAAGGGAAACATAAGGGAGACTGTCATTTAAACATAGAAGACAGAACAAAAACATATCTTCATTTCCTTCCCAAACCCCACTGTGGTGATTGTAAAGAGGAAAAATTGCATACACACACACACACACACACACACACACACACACACACACACACACACACACGAAAATATACACTAGCATACTAAAGAAGAAATCTTGGAAACAGAAAAGGGAACTGACTTAGCAGTTCAAAAAATAAAATAAAAAATCAGAAATCTAAGCATGTATGTCTAAAAGATACAAACCAATTGTGACTGAGACTGAAAAGAACAGGATTTGAAAGTCTTTTACAGTAAGTGGAATATTAATTTTGATCTCCCTGACCCCATGCAACAAGATAATATGACCTCCTAGCAGAAGATGCATTTCCTCTCTGGAGCAGTCATAGGGGCTCACATACATCAAACATAGCTGATACAGTGGGAGAAAGAATAGGAAGGAGAGATGCCTCAGACTTAAAAGGAGAGTTAATAAAAATAGACATACTGAATGCTACAATTTCTGGCTTCCTGTCCCCAAAACATTAGCAGCCAGTGTATACAACCTCCCAGCCAAAAGACTCTTATCTAAGAAAAATGACTAGCCCAAGATAACAGAACTACAGACACTGACTCTTTTGAGCCCCATGAAATGGCCTGATGGTAAAGTAAGTCTTCAGTGGACAAGCTCCATCTCAGCACATGCAGCTTCTACTCAGCTTTTTAGTGTCTTAAACATGATGATGATAATGATGATAATTGGATAGCAAAGGACCACCCAAACATTTGAAGAAAGTCTCTAACATAAAAAAGACAGAAACAATATAAACAAAAGAACAAAGAAGAAACAAGGAAAAAACTTCTTGAAATAACCTGTAATTAATTACAGTCAGTTAAGTTATTGAATCTTTGAAATAAGAACTTGATACAGTTTGTTTGTTTGTTTGTTTTTTTAAAGAACATTCAGAAACCAAGAGCTCTTGAGGGCTGGCCCATGGCTCACTTGGGAGAGCGTGGTGCTGACAATACCAAGTCAAGGGTTAAGATCCCCTTACTGGTCATCTTTAAAAAAATAAAAGAAAATAAGAGCTCTTGGAGGTAAACAACAGCAAAAAATAAAGTAAAAGATAATCAGCAGAAAGATTGGAAGAAAAAATAGATTTGAGAAACATCCCTGACTGGCATAGAGGGGGGAGAGAGAGAGAATAGACAAGAAAACTGGACTATCAAACCAGGAGGTCCAACATCTAAAAGAGAGAACAAAGAAATTGAGAGAAGATATTATCAAGGAAATAGTAAGAGAAAATTTCCCAGAACTAAAGGACAGGAGGTTCCACACTGAAAAGGCTCATTCTCAATTCAGTAAATAGAAAAAGACTCTTGTCACATGACAGTGAAAATTCAGAACACCGGGGATAATGTGAAGACATTAAAATCTTTTAGGGATTAAAACAAACAAACAAACAATGCCACATAAAAAGGACAGGATGTTCCTACCAGCATCCCTGGAAGTTGGAAGGCAATGGAAAAAATGCCTTCAAAATTCTGAAGCAATGATTTCTAATCTAAAATTCTATGCCTAGCCAAACCTTCAGTCACTTATAAGGGGAGAATAAAGATATATTCAGAAATGCAAGGTCTTAAAACTTTATCTCCCATTCTCCTCTTTTCAGAAAGTTACCAGAGGAAGTGCCCCCAATGAAACCAAGAAAGAAGAAGATATAGGGTCCATGAAACAAGGTATACAACACAGGTGGGAAGTAGAAGGAATTCCCAGAGTGATGCAGAGCAGAAATAACAAGGCAACAGCAGTCAGCAGACATAGAGAATGACCAGATTAGAGCAGGACAGACGCCTCTATGAGCCATGTCTCTAAGAATAATATGAAACTGATTGAATGGATAATATTTGTGAACATGTTCAAAGGAGAATGAGGAGATAATTGGTACAACAACCAAGGAAATAAAAATATAAGGCACATTAAAATTAATGAAGAAAGTTAGATACCTAGAATTGAGTACTTCATATGTGCCAGGCATTATTCTGAACATTTAAAATATATTATCTCATGTAATGATCATAGCAATTCTGTGAGGAAGTGCTATTGTTTCCCTCATTTTGTATATGAGGAAAATGACTCTCAGAGAAGGAAATAGCTCACCTTACACCCTGTGCCTAATAGGTGACAGACCTAAGATTGGAACTCTGTGTCTGTCTCCTAGTCTTTCTGTTTTATATTAATTCCATGAAGGCAAATGGTCCAAAGCCAATTAAAAGGGTAAGGATATTTATACAAAAAATAAATAAATAAAAATATGAGGCAACTATTTAGATCAGGTAAAAGAAAAAGTACATGAAACAAAATACAGTCACAGTAAACTATGTGGCTCAGCTGTGAATAATAGTTATATTGTCATTATATTGCATGTTGATTTACCCAATGGTACTACTACTACGTGAGGAAGGTGAAATGAAGGAAAGCTGTGATAGCATCAGAGAATGGAGCAGTGCTGTGCAAGACAGAAAAATCCTCATCTACCACGGCAGGAAGTCAGTGGGTAATGCCCCAGGTTGAATTCTCTAGAAGCAGACTCTGCGATGGAGATCAGCATGATGGAAGTTTATTAGGAAATATTTTTTGGAAGGGAAAGAAAGAAGCAGGCTGGGCAGAAGGAAAAGCTGGGCTGTAATGAAGTCTCAAAGTAGCCTGGGCCAACCCTAGAGGGATATCGTTCTTCACAGTTGTTTGTCCAAAGTTGGGACAAGGGAGTTGGTCATTTATATTCCTGTGTATATAACTCATTAAATGTAGGCCTCCCTGGGAAAAGGCTGTGACCTTAGCCGAGACTTTTCTTTTCTGCAGAAGCAATTCCTGAAGACACCTGACAACTGAGGGTTGTCTGACAGCAGCACTCAGAGCAGCGAGGGGAATTCAGTCCTAAAGGTGAAGCTCATCACAGCTACCACAATCAGTAATATCAAAAAATGAAAATCCAGAAGTTTCAGACTAAGCATAATTTTTAGAATTAGGGAAATATATAAGATAAAACTGCTAATGAAAGAAAAGAAAGAAAGAGAGAAAGAGAGAGAGAAAGGAAAGAAAGAAAAGGAAAGAAAGAAAGAAAGAAAGAAAGAAAGAAAGAAAGAAAGAAAGAAAGAAAGAAAGAAAGAAAGAAAGAAAGAAAGAAAGAAAGAAAAAAGGAAGAAAGAAAGAGAAAGAAAGAAAGAAAGAAAGAAAGAAAGGTGCTTTCCCGGATGGAGATAGGAAGTGGGGATGAATGGGGCAAGCAGGTACTGCTGTTTTTCATCATAAGCCTAGAAGTACTACAGGAATTTAAAATTAAAAGCTTAAAGGTCAAAGCTTTGGCCTTTTTTTAAATGTGTAACTAAGGAAGTAGCCATTAAGATGTATATCA
Source organism: Cynocephalus volans (assembly GCF_027409185.1). Lineage (NCBI taxonomy): Eukaryota > Metazoa > Chordata > Mammalia > Dermoptera > Cynocephalidae > Cynocephalus > Cynocephalus volans. The sequence continues at coordinate 128,240,801 of NC_084470.1, read as the reverse complement.
CTATAATGATCATGGTCCTTAATCCTGTTAGAATTAGAGGTCATAATGTAGAAAGGGAGAGAGGTGGAGTTTGAGAAAGGAGGAAAATGAGTAACTTAAAACATTCTGCATAATAATGTGGAAGGCTGACTCCACTGAAAATGAGTAATTTAAATATTCTTCATAATAACATGAAAGGCTAACTCTGTGGAGGGCTTGCAAAGAGACAGTTAAGAAAGATTCTCTTTTTTAGGGATTTAAGTGGCTGTCCTCAGAGCTATATTCATATAGTCAGAACTAATATTTATCTTGATTCAGTGATTACTGTTTAGCTTTACATTTGGTCCTGTGAACGTGGGGAAAAGATATATCTAAGGAATAGCTGTAAGTTGTTTTCTTCCTATGCTGTTATTCCTTTCTTTCCCCCTAACCTTCAGTAAAGTTCAGCTTGTCCGTTCTATTGTTAGGAGACTCTTCCTAGACTACATGGCCCTTCTGTGGTCTCAGGGATACTGTGCAGCCTACCCACCCAGCAAAGCCTCCAAAAGGCCCAAGAGTCTTTCAGGTTTAGACAATTTTTATACCTGATCATTCTGGTACAACAGGGGACAATGTCATAGGAGACCAAGAACGTGGCTCTGTGCCTCTGCATCTCCCGGCCCTCAGAACAACCTATCCATATCCAATTTGAGCTCCTTGACTCCAAAACATGTTTAGAGCTCCCAAGGGAACTTGGGCATAGCCAGTAATCTCTAAATTGAGTATCAGTTATGGACTCAAACAGGAAGCAGATTGCACTCTCAAACTGGGATAAAATTCAAGGAGGGTTAATTTACAGAGAAACTAATTGCAAAGGTGTAGGAGTGTTGGGAAGCCATAAAGGATTGTGTAGGAACATGGGCTACCAGTTGCAGAATTATCCCAGCTCTAGGGCCAAAAGGATGAAGACAGGGAGAGAAAATCAAAACCCAGGAGAGAAAATTATATTAAGCAGAGCAGAGACCTTTAGAAGAGGGACACAGGCAGCTCATGGTAGTGTTAAATGAAAATTATAGGAGCTCATTGTTTTAGACTAACCTCCCAAACCAGGCCTGAACAAACCAGACTGAAAAATCAAAATGGAGTCACCCCGCTAAAATTCCAAGTCACCAAACCTAAACTAAGTTGTTTTCTGACCTTCAGAGAAATCAGGAGAGAAATAACAGCCAATTTCCTAAACAGGCCAGTTTAAATCTTCAATAGTCATGATAATGAAGTTCCCTCTGCTTTAATCCTTACACAAAAGAAGTAACCTGATATTAAATAATCATTTATTTTTCTATTGTTCTGTCTCCCTGTCCCCACCTTACAAGGAAAGTAACTTTGAAATGACCAATTTGTTTTTGTTGTTTCTACTTTCTTCAGCCCTTTTTTCTTTTTGAAGAGTTGTCTAGAATCACAATACAGCCAACTGAGATCTTTAACTAAATCTGTTGTAGTTTTGTCCTTTGACAACAGCTTCACAGGGGAGGAGTAAGTGTTGTCACCCCTGTCTCCAGTCTCCTGCCAGGGATTCTCACTGACTAAACTCTACAGCTAATCAGAGGCAGAGGCGCTTGTTGATTTAATGATTTAAACTTTAGCCTCTCAGGGTAAGAAGCAGGCTGAAGAGCAATCGTAAGTGGTATGAAGGGGCAAATGGGAGACATCACGCACACCCTAACACTGTCCAGACTTCTGATAATTAACTAAAGTTATTAAGTAGCTCCAATTGTGAATGATTAACAAATCTCAATGCAGAGTTCCTCTAACTGCAGTATGTGTCCCCGTGTGTGAATGCTTACCAAGGGGTAAACAGGCAGGGATGGTTATAAGAAAATCAATTTCCAGGCTTTCAACTTTCAAATGTACTCATGTCTAAAATATTCATCTTGAACATGAGCCTCTCACTTTGCAAAGGAGAGAACTACCCCTCACCTATCCAAGATGGTCATAAAGAGTAGTTTACCAAGATGTAAAAAACCTTTTAGGCACCAAATAAAGGGATACAACCCTACAAACCTCTGGAGTTTCCTTCCTTTTCCTTTCTTACAATTATTTCTGTTAATGTGAAGTCTGTTAGAAACAAGGTATTTTGGACTATGTAGTGATATTACTAATTCAAATATATGAAAGAATAGGTGGCAGGACTGGTGACAATTTTTATTTTATGTTTTTGCTTTTTCCTGTACTTGAAATGAAAGCAATTCTTTTTGTCTATTTTCAACATTCATCCATAAGATGTGTTATTTGTTGGAAAGAAAGGTACCTTAGAAGAGCTGAAGAACCATAGGTTAGTAATGTTAACTCTTTTAAATATAGTGAGAATGTTTTCTGCGTTAAGAAAACTTATTCGCATTGTGGAAATAAGGCAAAATGATGTTGCGTGCCCTTTGAAGATCATTCTGGAACATTGTCTTCCAGACCAACCAAAGGCATGTTTAATTTTCTTAGGGTATGTACCTTTGACTATTTACTATTGCTTGGGGCTCAGATTCCGTACATTTAGGAGTTAACATAGCAGACTGATAAATTGCAAATAACCTTTGTCTAGAAGAGATCAAAATAACTTCTGTCAGGCAGAACGATATTCCCCAGAATTACAGTTGTAATGATGGTAGATCATTTAACCAATTTTGCATTCTTACTTCGGTAATTTTTTTTTAATTGACTATATATCCTCCAGTCTATTCTCTATTCCTTTAAGCTAGCTAACCCCTATTTTGATTCCTTCACTTTTAAAATAAAAATATGCTTGATATGTAGTCACTACTTGAAATATGGGACTATAGAAAATATGAAAACATAAAACCCAAAGATAAATATTTTATCATGATGTGTTATTCAATGAGATAATAAAACATATTTTCTTCCAAATTATATTATGAAATACAAATTCAATTTACAGTCAATTCTCATCTTATTTCATCTTATATAACCTCATTTTAACAAAAATAAAATAATATGTTAGTTGTTGGACCAGTTAGTTTTAACAGTATTTACTTTTTCTTTTTCTTTTTGGTGGCTGGCTGGCACAGGGATCCAAACCCCTGATCTTGGTATTATCAGCACCATGCTCTAACCAACTGAGCTAATGGCTGGCCCAACTTTTTCTTCCATTAAATATTGATTATAATGCTAAATAAAATAAGGAAGTTATTCCTGATTTTTATTTATCTAATTATTATTTAATTATTACAAAGAGTTAAGCTCTGAAGTTTGTTATAATACATATATGCATACCCACACACATTAACTGGAGGAATGACATGCTTTTTATCTTATATCCCTCTTCATAAATTAATAAATAATTTTAGCTATACTATATGCTATATTATTACAAATTTATGTTATATTATTACAAATTTATTTATATTTATATTATTACAAATTTATTTATTACTTTATGTTATATTATTACAAAAGTAAGAAGACCTTTAAAAAGAATAAAGAAGCTGACTCTCTTATTTCATTTAGAAATAAGGAAAACTTTTAAAGCTAATTATGAGATCACCACTTCTACTGAACATTCTATCTGGGATCCTAACCATGCAAAGGCACAAGAAAATGAAATAAAATAAAAAGTTCAGAGACTGGAAAGAAAGAAGTAAAGCTGTCAGTATTCAAAAATGATGATGACAAATTTTTAAAATTCAAAGCAAGCTACAGACCATCTATGAGAATTAACAGGTGAAGTTAGTAAGTGTTCTGGACACAAGATTAATTATCAAATTTATTTCTGGATATTAGAAACAAAGATTAAATAATGAGATTTTTTTGAAATGTCATTCACAAGCAACAAAAACATCAATGCTAAAGGCTAAATTTAGCAAAAGATATTAAGGAAGTTTACACTAAAAACTACAAAATATGATGAAGAGAAATTTTAAAAGACCTAAATAAATAGAGAAATATATTATGTTTATTGATTGGGAGAAGCAATATTGTTAAAATGTCAATTGACCCAAAATACATCTATAGATTCAATAAATTTTCAATCAGATTCCAGAAAGGATTACATTTTTTGCAAACTAGAAAGCTGTTTCTAAAAATAATGGAAATTCAAAGGACCTAGAATAGTAATAGTAAAAACAATCTTTTAAACCAAGATACAAATTTAGCAAACTTATAGCCCCATATTTCAAGATTTACAATATAGTGATAGTCATTATAAAGTTACAATTATGAAGACATTGTGGTATTGGCCCAAAGTTAGACAAATAGACCAAAATAGCTCAGAAAGAGGCTTACATGTATACATGGTCACTTGATTTAAGACAAAGATGCCAAAGCAATTCATTGGGGAAAAAGAAAACTCTTTTCAATAAATGGTGCTTTAAAAGCTTGCTGAGGTGTGGCTTTTCCAGTGAGAAAGGCCCAGTTCTGGTGATGATTTCACTTCTGACAGAAAGTATCCCTCAAAAGCGAACACATCTCAAAAGTTGTATTGAGGATCATCAGTGAGGATAGGACTATTCTCAGTCCTTTCCCAGACAGGCTCTGTTTGAATGAGAGCAGGGGCCTGTGGAATGAAATGGAAAGAGAGCAGAAGGCCATGCTCTGGACCGAAGTAATTGCCAGATCCAGCAGGAAGAAAATCAGTAAGGGGAGACTCGGCAGAAACCACACACCCTGTGGGGCCGCCACTGTGTGATGCAGCAGGTAGAATTCACCGCCGCCACCCAGCTCATTCCCAGCCCAGCCCAGTGCACACAGAGTGGGGAGACATCCGGCAAGGGAGGAGGAGACTCGGCAGAAACCACACACCCTGTGGGGCTGCCACTGCGTGATCCAGAAGCAGCCCGGGCCAGAACACATGGACCACGGAGAAGTCCTGCATGGGAGGTGGAGGCTTAGCAGAGACCACACACACTGTGGTACCCACCCCCCGTGATCCAGCAGCCCGGCAGAGTCCAAGCTGACCAGAGAGGTGGCTCCCTGAAGAGGACCAAGTCCCGAGGCAACCACACACACAAGGCACTAGAGGCCAACTGAGCAGTCACAGAGATAGACATAAAAAATTGGCAACCACAGCAACATCTTAGATAGTCAATAGTGTCAAAACACTGTACTGTGAAACCCCCTGCCACAATGAATAAACATCAAAAAAAAGATACCAGAAATACGAAAAATCAAGAAAGTACACCACCTAAAGTTAATAAATCTCAAGCTCTAGATCCTATAAAACAAGAAGCCCTTGAAATGACTGACAAGGAATTTCGAGTGATAATTCTAAGGAAACTGAATGAGATACAAGAAAACTCAGCTAGATATCATGATGAAATGAGGAAAAGTATACAGGACCTGAAAGAGGAAATGTACAAGGAAATCAATCTCCTGAAAAAGAATGTAGCAGAACTTGCCGAACTGAAGAAGTTATTCAGCGAAATAAAAAACACAAGGGAGAGTTTAACCAGCAGGCTTGTCGAAGGTGAAGAGAGAACCTCTGAACTTGAAGATGAGCTATTTGAAATAACACAAGCAGACAAAAAAAAAAAGAATCAAAGACATTGAAGAAAATCTGAGAGAGATATCAGACAACCATAAACACTCAAATATCTGAGTCATGGGTATTCCAGAAGGGAAGGAAAAAGGAGACTGCATTGAAAACATATTCAACAAAATAGTAGCTGAAAACTTCCCAGGTATAGGAAAAATCACAGATCTTCAGATCCAGGAAGCTCAATGATCTACAAATGTATTCAACCCAAAAAGGTCTTCTCCGAGACATGTTATAGTCAAATTGGCAAAACTCAAAGACAAAAAGAGAATCTTAAAAGCTGCAAGAGCGAAGCATCAAATCACCTAAAAGGGAGCCCCAATCAGGCTAACATCAGCCTTTTCATCACAAACCCTAAAAGCTAGAAAGGAATGGGATGATATATTCAAAATACTAAAAGACAGAGATTGCCAGCCAAGAATACTCTACCCTGCAAGGCTATCCTTCCGAAATGAAGGGCAAATAGTATATTTCTCAGACAAACAAAAACTGCAGGAGTTCACTACCACACGACCACCCTTACAAGAAATTCTCAAGGGAATACTGGGTTTGGTTCCTGAAAAATAACTACCACTGCCATAAAAACCCAAGAAAAATCAAAACCCACTAGTATAATAAAAATGGCATTCATGAAGAGAAAACAAGCAAACAAAAACTCTATCTACAACCTAAGGAACCAACAAACACAGAAAACAAACAGTAAATCATAAAGCAAGGAACAAAAGACACCTAAGACAACCAAACAATAATCAATAAAATGCTAGGAATAAATCAACACTTTTCAATAACAACTCTTAATGTAAAAGGCTTAAATTCCCCAATCAAAAGACACAGATTGGCTGACTGGATTAAAAAGGAGGACCCAACTATATGCTGCATACAAAAGACTCACCTCACCCATAAAGACTCACATAGACTAAGAGTGAAAGGATGGAAAAAGATTTACCATGCAAACAGAAAAGAAAAACGAGCTGGAGTAGCTATTCTTATATCTGACAAAATAGACTTTAAACTAAAAACCATAAAAAGAGACAATGAGGGACACTACTTAATGATAAAAGGACTGATGCATCAAGAAGACATAACAATCATAAATATGTACTCACCCAATGTTGGAGCAGCCAGATTTATAAAACAAACTATTAGACCTAAAGAAGGAAATAGACACTAATACTATAATGGCAGGGGACCTGAACACCCCACTGTCAATATTGGACAGATCATCTAGGCAAAGAATCAGTAGAGAAAGACAAGAGTAAACAATACTCTAGACCAATTGGACTTGGCAGATATCTACAGAACATTCCATCCAACAACCCCAGAATATTCATTCTTCTCATCAGCACATGGATCATTCTCCAAGATAGATCACATATTAAGTCACAAATCAAGTGTCAACAAATTCAAAAAAATTGGAATTATCCCATGTAACTTTTCAGACCATAATGGATTAAAACTAGAAATCAATAACAAATGAAATTCTGGAAACTATATGAAACACATGGAAATTAAACAGCATTCTACTGAATGACATATGGGTCCAAGAAGAAATCAAGCAGGAAATAAAAAATTTATTGAAACTAATGAAAATAATGATACATCTTACCAAAACCTGTGGGATACTGCAAAAGCAGTATTAAGGGGGACATTTATTGCATTAAATGCTCACCTCAGAAGAATGGAAAGATGGCAAGCCAACAACCTAACACTTCACCTTAAAGAACTAGAAAAACAAGAACAATCCAAACCTAAAGATAGCAGACGGAATGAAATCATTAAGACAGAATCAGAGCAGAACTCAATGAAATTGAAACCAAACACAATAAAAAGATCAATGAATCAAAAAGTTGGTTTATTGAAAAGATAAATAAAATTGACAAACCATTAGCATGGCTAACAAAAAAAGAAGAGAGAAGATTCAAATAACAAAAATTAGAAATGAAAAAGGCGACATAACAACTGATTCATCTGAAATACAAGGAATCATTCGAGACTACTATAAACAACTATAGGCCAACAAATTTGAGAATCTGGAGGAAATGGATAAATTTCTGGACACACACAAGCTCCCAAAACTGAACCACGAAGACGTAGAAAATTTGAACAGAACAATAAAGGAGATTGAAGCTGTTATCAGAAGGCTCCCAACAAAGAAAAGCCCAGGACCAGATGGATTCACAGCAGAATTTTACCAAACATTCAAAGAGGAATTGACACTGATTCTTTACAAACTATTCCAAAAGATTGAAAGGGATGCAAATCTCCCAAACTCATTCTATGAAGCCAACATCATTCTGATATGAAAACCAGGTAAAGATATAACCAAAAACGAAAACTACAGGCTGATATCCTTAATGAATATAGATGCAAAAATCCTCAATAAAATACTAGCAAACAGAATACAGCAACACATACGTAAAATTATTCACCATGATCAAGTGGGATTCATCCCAGGGATGCAAGGTTGGTTCAACATATGCAAATCAATAAATGTGATACACCATATTAATAAACTCAAACACAAGGACCATATGATCATCTCTATAGATGCTGAAAAAGCATTTGATAAAGTTCAGCACTCATTCATGACAAAGACCCTGTATAAGTTAGGTATAGAGGGAAAGTATCTCAACATAATTAAAGACTTATATGACAAACCCACTGCCAATATCATCCTGAATGGGGAAAAGCTGAAAGCTTTTCCTTTAAGAACAGGAACTAGACAAGGATGCCCACTCTCACCACTCCTATTCAACATAGTGTTGGAAGTACTAGCCAGAGCAATCAGAGAAGAGAAGGAAATAAAGGGCATCCAGATTGGAAAAGATGAATTCAAACTGTCCCTGTTTGCAGATGACATGATCCTATATATCAAACAGCCTGAAGCCTCTACAAAAAAACTCTTGGAGTTGATAAATGATTTCAGCACAGTAGCAGGATACAAAATCAACACACAAAAATCAGTAGCATTTCTTTTTTCCAATAGTGAACATGCAGAAAAAGAAATCAAGAAAGCCTGCCCATTTACAATAGCCACCAAAAAAATAAAATACTTAGGAATTGAGTTAACCAACGATGTGAAAAATCTCTATAATGAGAACTACAAACCACTGCTGAGAGAAATTAGAGAGGATACAAGAAGATGGAAAGATATCCCATGCTCTTGGATTGGTAGAATCAACATTGTGAAAATGTCCATACTACCCAAAGTGATATACAAATTCAATGCAATCCCCATGAAAATTCCAATGACATTTTTCTCAGAAATGGGAAGTACAATCCAGACATTTATATGGAATAACAAATGACTACGGATAGCCAAAGCAATGCTGAGCAAAGAAAATAAAGCTGGAGGCATAACACTACCTGACTTTAAACTATACTACAAAGCTATAATAACCAAAACAATCTGGTACTGGCATAAAAACAGATACACTGATCAATGGAGTAGAATAGAGAATCCAGAAATCAACCCACACACTTACTGCCATCTGATCTTTGACAAAGGCACCAAGCCTATATACTGGGGAAGGGCTGCCTCTTCAGCAAATGGTGCTGGGAGAACTGGATATCCATATGCAGGAGTATGAACCTAGACCCATACCTCTCACCATATACTAAAATCAACTCAAAATGGATTAAGGATTTAAATATACACCCTGAAACAATAAAACTTCTTAAAGAAAGCATAGGAGAAATACTTCAGGAAATAGGACTTGACACAGACTTCATGAATACGACCCCAAAAGCACAGGCAACCAAAGGAAAAATAAACAAATGGGATTATATCAAACTAAAAAGCTTCTGCACAGCAAAAGAAACAATTAACAGAGTTAAAAGACAACCAACAGAGTGGGAGATAATATTTGCAAAATATATATCTGACAAAGGATTAATATCCAGAATATATAAGGAACTCAAACAACTTTACAAGAAAAAAACAAGCAACCCAATTAAAAAGTGGGCAAAAGAGCTAAGTAGGCATTTCTCTAAGGAAGATATACAAATGGCCAACAGACATATGAAAAAATGCTCAACATCACTCAGCATCCGGGAAATGCAAATCAAAACCACACTGAGATACCATCTCACCCCAGTTAGGATGGCTAAAATCCAAAAGATTCTACAATTAATGCTGGCGAGGTTGCAGAGAAAAAGGAACTCTCATACATTGTTCGTGGGACTGCAAAATGGTGCAGCCTCTATGGTAAATGGTATGGAGGTTCCTCAAACAATTGCACATAGATCTACCATATGACCCAGCTATCCCACTGTTGGGAATATACCCAGAGGAATGGAAATCATCAAGTCGAAGTTATTCCCGTTGCCCAATGTTCATTGCAGCACTCTTTACAATAGCCAAGAGTTGGAACCAGCCCAAATGTCCATCATCAGATGAGTGGATACGGAAAATGTGGTACATCTACACAATGGAATACTGCTCAGCTATAAAAACAAATGAAATACTGCCATTTGCAACAACATGGATGGACCTTGAGAAACGAGTCAGGCACAGAAAGAGAAATACCATGTGTTCTCACTTATTGGTGGGAGCTAAAATTTAATATATAAATTCACACACACACACACACACACACAAAAAAAAAAACCAGGGGGGGGAGAAGACATAACAACTACAATTACTTGAAGTTGATACGACAAGCAAACAGAAAGGCAATTGTTGTGGGGGAGGGAGGAGAGGGTGGAGGGAGGGAGGTTTTGGTGATGGGCCAAAATAATCAACCACATTGTATATCAACAAAATAAAATTTAAAAAAATTTTTAAAAAAATAATAAAATAAAATAAATGGTGCTTTAATGATTAGATATGCACATGGAAGAATATGAACTTTCCCTCTGCTTCACACCATACATGAAAATAATTTGACATTGTTATATTCTTAAACCTGGAAGATAAAACAATAAAGCTTCTACTAGTAAATACCATTGTGGGCTGACCTGTTAGCTTAGTTGGTTAAAATGCAGTGTTGTAACACCAAGATCAAGGGTTTGGATCCCTGGACTGGCCAGTTGCCAAAAATAGAAAAAAAGAAAGAAAAAGAAAACATCATTGAATATCTTTATTGATCTGGTATACACAATGATTTCTAAAGAAAACACAAAAGGCACTGGTCACAGAAAAAAAGAAGATATGTACCTTTTTAAAATCAAGAATTTATATTCATTAAAAGATATGATTAAGAGGATAAAATTCAAAGTACAGATTGGAGGCCTACAGATATCTGACAGAGCTATGTGTGACTTATTTATATCTGACATATACATAAATATATATATGGCTACATATATATGTATACATCTGTATCTGACATATACTTCTATATCTGACAAATGAATCATATCAAAAAGGTTTAAAAATCTCCTACTAATCAATAAACAACCCAACGAAAAAAACTTGAACAGGAACTTAAAAAGTAGATATTCAAATGGCTAATAAGCACATGAAGAAGTACTGAACATTATTAGTCATGGGGGAAACGCAAATTAAAACCCAAGAAGTTTCTAATACACATACTATGAAACTAAAATTATAAAAAGATTGATAATACCAAGTGTTGACAAAGATCTAGAACAACTACAACTTTCATACATTTTTAGTGGGAATGTAACTTGGCACAAACACTTGGGAAAGTTTGTTGGCAGTATATTCTAAATTGTAATATTCACAATACCCTGCAACATAAAAATTCCACTGTTACCTGTCTATCCAAGAGAAATGAGTGTACATGTTTACCAAAAGACATGTACAAGAATGTTCATAGCAACTTTACACACAAGAGCCAAAACCTGGAAACAACCCAAATGTCCATCAACAGGAAGCTATATAAATATTGTCATATTCATATAATAGAATACTAGTCAGCAATATTAAGAATAAACTGCAGCTATCTGCATCAACATGGATAAATCCCATAGACATAATGTTGAACAAAAGAAGGCAGGCACAAAAGAATGCATTCTGTACATTCACAAAAAACTGAATAGGTAAATCCAATCTATGGTGACAGGTACCAATAGAGATTCTCTATGGAAAGAGTATTAACTGGGAGGAAGAATAAGGGAATCTTCTAGAGTGCTGGAAATGTTCTGGTCTAGATCTAAGTGGTGGTTACTTGGGTGTATACATATGTAAAAGTTTATTGAGCTTTTCTCTTAATATTCATTCACTTTACAGTATGTAAACAATACCTCAGTTAAAAGGTTTAAAAAAGGTTATCAAGTATAAATGCTTTTTTCCCTGTTTTCTAACTGCCACAAAGTTAGCATTTTCCATATTCCCAAATTGCCATATGGAAGTCCAAGATTCAAAATGACAGAAGAGCTTAGGTTATAATGGCAAATGTGTCCTAAAAAAGTCATAGTTTATTAAAGATGGGAAAATCTTAGTAGTTGGTTTGTTAGACTGTTTCTATTGCTTATAACAACATACCTGAAACTTGGTAATTTATAAGAAAATGCTATTTATTGTTTACAGTTTTGGAGGCTGAGAAATCCAAAGGCCAGGAAACACATTTGGTGAAGGCCTTGCTGGTGGTGACAGTGACCCAGGGGTCTCACATGGCAGAAAATGGTGGAGCAGAGAGAGAAAGAGAAAGAGAAAATTTCTCATGTGCTCTTCTTTGAAAGCCCTCAGAACCACGCCCCTGACCACCATTATTAATCCATTCAGTACAGCACTGCCCTACAATCTAATCACCTCTTCAAGGCCCCACCTTTTAATTACCATAATAGGACTTCCCAGCCTCTCTACACTGTCACAGTGGGGACTAAGTTCTTCGGGGACATTCAGCCCAAGTCAGTTGGTTATAAAAATACAATATGACATAAATCAGCACCAACTTCTCCCCAACTAATCGCTCTACCAAGACTTACTCCCAAGATGAAGCTAACCATGTGTTGCTCTGCTTATAATTACTATTTACTTCATTTGCATATATATATATTTATTTTTCATTTTAATGTCATTAACGTGGGGAAGGGGCCTCTGCAAAGGCAACTAGGACTGCAATATTTTAAATTCAGCCTTTACTGAAACCTTAACCTACTTGGGTACTTGGCATATCTTATCTCTATGATTCAAAGAAAGTAAACATTCTAGAGTTTCTCCTCCTGATTTTGTCTGTTTCCCCCTTAGCCCTGGTAACCTATTTACATTCTCCTGAATTCACACATTTTCTTTCCAGTAATTAACCCTGATACACTGTCCTCTCCTGTTCTTCTGACCAAGACTACCAGTTCAACAAAGAGCATCTGCGACAAGCCATCTCAGGGCCAGGGGCTCTGAACGGGTGAACAACACTGAATCACACAATCCACGTCGGACCAGCTCATAATGAGAGACAAGATTGCAAACCCAGGGGGGGGGAGAAACAGAAAAGGGATTTAAAAATATTATCCACCAATTATGTAAGAATCACATGTTCAATAGATCAGTTACTTTCTATGAATCCTTTTGCAAAATAAAGATATATATAACATACACACACACACAATCACTCCCTAATTTATCTCTTTTATATAGCGTTTTCCAATTATATGACTCATCAGTACAACTGATAGGTCATATCTAGAACTGACAATATTGTAATGGCCAAAGTATTAGCACACTTTCTACTTTTAGACAAATATTAAATATTGCCTGTCTACTCAGTACAAAAAGAATACAATATTTATAATTTTTAAAAATCCTGCTAATTGAGTCTTTGTTACAATTTATGCATTGCCTCAGAGTCCCTAAAGAGGATCTGGTTTCACTGAGATTGATTTCAACACAAAACCCTGAAATCAGATAATCCCCACCCAGATGCTACCATACTGTTGCTCTGGGGTTAAGGATTTATCTTTGGGGGCTGTGACCATTCTCCAATTTACGGAAGTACATGTTGTCAGTCAGGCAAAGATGTAGCCCAAAGAACATGAATAGGTTCTGTGTGTATTTACTCTTGTACTTTTCCTCTACTTGGCTGATCAAATTGATCTTGTCTAAATTTAGATCAAAAACAAGTTGAATTAAAATAGAGATCAAGGAGGTTAATGAAATAGTGATTTTTAAAAGCTAAGGTTCTCTATGTGTTCTATGCCCCCTAATTCATTTACTAAACCATATTTTAGAAATGCAAGTGAAGGAGGCCCAAGAATTACTGGTTTCCTGAATTTAAGCACAAAAACCCACTCTTCAAACTTTTGCTGCTCTCAAGGAAAAAGCGTCGTCTTGGAATATAAGCTGAACTACAGAGAGCTTAAAAAATGACAGGTGCCAAACAAATTAAAGGAAAATGAAGAAATGGGAAAATAAAGCTGTGGAAGAAAAAAAGTTAAACATTAAAGATGGTATCACTAAAATAAATATGATATTTAAAGAGTAGCTTACAAAAGTACTTAGTTGAAATTAACCTATGTTTATCAATTATTATGCAATATAATTCAATATATAAAAGATGAGTCATCTTTAGTGTAAAATGAAACTATGTTCTAAAATGAAATAAGAATTTTATTTAAATATAAACATTTAAGTAGTGCTTAAAAGAGCAAATTTTTAAAGGATCACATTCAATATTGTTTTAGTTTCTTATGGCTGCTGTAACAAATTACCACAAACTCAGTGGCTTAAAATAGCACATTTGTTTACTCATTCATCTATTTATTTATTTATTTATTGTGGCTGTTCTACACAGAGATCTGAACCCTTGACCTTGGTGTTATCAGCACCACACTCTTCCAAGTGAGTTGGCCAGCCACAACACAAGTTTATTATTTTATAGTTCTGGATGTCAGAAGTCTGCAATGGGTCTTACAGGGCCAAAATCAAAGTTGGCAAGGTTGTGTTCCTTCTGGATGACCCTTACAGGGAGAATCAATTCCTTTCCTTTTCCAGCTTCCAGAGGACACCCACATTCTTTACCTCATGGCACCTTGCTCCACCTTCAAAGCCAGTAGTGCAGAATATTCAAATCTTTCTCTCTCTCTTTTTCTGATCTCTGCTTCCCTGTCATTATCTCTCCTTCTCTGACCCTGATCTTCCTGCCTCCTCTACTAAGGACCCTTGTGATCATATTAGCCCGACCTGGATAATCTAGGATAATCTTCCCTTCTCAAGATAACTTAATCACATCTGCAAAGTCTCTTGTGCCATGTAAAGTAACATTTTCACAGGTTCCAGGGATTAGGATGTGAACATATTTGGGAATGGGGGGCATTATTCTGCCCACCACAGGGATATTCATATTCTTAAATGAAATACAGTATAATATGTTTTTATTAAGTAAATATAAATTTGTAAAACATTCAATTTTAGCTTTCTAGGGAAATCAGTAGCATCCTGACAGTTTTAAAAATAGATTATATCGTAACATTACGTATGCTCTGCAACTCAATCGTTCCACTTCTAGGTATATACCCAACACATTATATATGTTATATTCAGCAAAATCATGTACTCAAATGTTTAGAGCAGCACTATTCATAATAGCCCCAAACTAGAAACTATCTAAATTCCCACCAACAATTAAATGAATAAATAAATTGTGGGGTATTTGAAAGGACAAGTCGACACCAGTTGACGATCCACCGGAGAGGGCTCGCTCATTAGGTGGCACACACACATATATATAGGGCTTCTAGGGAAGGCTGATTGGCTTAAAATACAATCCCTACTTAGAGGGCAACCAGTGCCATGATGGGGTGTGGCCGAGAAGGACTTATGTGATCAGGGTGTGATCCCTTGGGGCATTTGGGTTCTTACAGTATTCACACAAGAGAACATTATATAGCCATGAAAATCGAAACCTACACACAACAATATGAATGAATCTCGGAAACATAATGTTGAGCAAAATAATCCAAACACAAACAAAAATACATAGTTCAAACACAGTCAAATTAGTCAGAAGGGTGTTAACCCTAAGTAGGAAGTAGTGACTAAAAGAGGACATGACAGGGGCTTCTGAGGTTCTGGTAATATCCTATTTCTTTTATTGGATGAAGATTACCAAGTGTATTCACTTAGGAAAATTTATAGAGCTGTACACTTATGATTTATGCATTATTCTGTAGTTGCTTTTTATTTCAATAACGAGTTTAGAAAATTTAAAAAGTAATGCTCTCATTTTTCTTAAAATATAAATACAAAGAGAAACTTTTCTCAGCTTGTAAATATTAATGACAAAAGTTATTGCTAAGACTCTTTTAAATGCTATTTTTATATGTTCAACTTATATGCATTATACCAGGAGAAATAAGAGAATTAGCTACTGCAGTTCAATACTTCTTACAAATAAGGTTACAATTGAAATACTATCTTAAATATTGCATTTATGGAAATTCTAAGAACTTTTTAAATATTAGCAAGTAAAATTGGAAAGCAAGTTCTCTTGTTGTAATCCAAATAGTAACAATTGTAATATTAGTATTTGCACAGTAGAACAGAATAAACACTTTTACACAACAATGTCCAAAAGGACTTGATTGACTTTGTTTGTTCATTTAGCAAATGGTTATTGACTTTTTATTATAATCTACCATGTACCATTCTAGGCACTGGGGATAAACTAAACAACAAAAGAGATGGGTCTTTGTCCTCAAAAAATTTATAGTATTGTGGGTGAGACCAACAAGTAAATGAACATGTGATAATAAGGAAGCCTTCCTGTCAGGCTATAAAAATATATGCCTGAATCTTAAGTACATATTCTAAGTACAAGATGCCAGTCTGAAATGACTCCATACTGTTTGATTCCATTTATATGACATTCTGGAAAAGGCACAATTACAGAGATGGTAAATATATCAGTGGTTGCCAGGGATTCAGAGGAGAAGGTTCAGTAGGTGAAGCATAGGGGAGTTTTTAGTGTGGTGACCCTATTATGTATGATACTATAATGGGAGATACATGCATTTGTCAAAATCCATACAACTTTACACACAGATTTTGACAAATTCTATACATTTGTCAAAATCCATAGAACTTTACAGCACAAAGAGTGTAAAGAATTTATTTAAAGTTTTTAAAAAATAGGGGGTTGGGAGAACCTGGATAGAATGCAGAATAAGGCAAAAAGAAACTGTGATATGAATGTATGAAACAACCTCACTGAAATGATGGACGAGGGAGATGGGTGGTGGTAAAGGCCCTGACCTCAGTAACTCCGGTAATGCGTGGAGTCTGTGAGACTAAAGTCAAAGGGACTACTAACCGGACTCTAATTGATAAAGTTCTTTCTCACAGGCGTACAGGTTAACAATTCTGAAACCACTATATATGTATACTGGAATTGAACATTTAAGTTAATGAATGGGACCCAGAAGTCCCATTCGCTGCTGGAGTGGGGATTTACAGATGAGCAAGGGAAGGAGGCCGGAATGAGCCACGCAGTAGTGGATTAGAGTGGGAGCTATCAGTATGAACTCACACTCAGCTTAATATAGCTACAGATGGTTACATATAGATATATTTATAGGTATGTATATATACACGGGTTCATATATACACATACGTTTCCTTGCTCTCTCAGCTGAGAAGACTTATAGGCAACAACTCCCCTGTAGTGACAAGCATACCTGTTGCCCAGATCCTGGTTTCTAATACCATTCCTCAATAAAAGGAACCAGGGCTCCTTGGAGAAATGGCTGATTCTAAGATTGGGTCAGAATATATTTAAAAAAGAAAAAAAAGCAAGGATGGGATATGTCAAAAGGACTCAGAGGCCAACTCTAAGAGACCCAAATGGTCAAAGCCAGACCAATTTAAGCAACAGAATAAATAAAGTAGTATTGAGCTATAACCCAAAGTATAAAATACATATCCATGAGTCCACATTAATATAAACAAATGATTGAATAAATAAATACATAGGGGAGAACAGATAAATCTCCCATGGAGACAGATTCCAAATAATTTATGAAGACACTTAATTCCAAAGAATTCGTGCAGCACTCCTACCTCTTCACTCTTTAAGTATAGTTTGTGCATAGTGACTTCTTTCCAAAGAGAACAGTTAGGAAAGGGGAGAAAAAGAGTTAACTTCACAGTATAGAAATTTGACAAATACTGTTTCAGCAAGGTGGTCAAGGTCAACACCAACAGTGGTAAGTCACGTTTGTACCCACAGTATGATATGATTGGAATGGCACTTCACCTCTGTGATCTTCCTCCCCTGAACTCATAACTCCGGTTTAATCATGAGAAAAACATCAGGCAATCCCAATTAAGGGGCACTCTACAAAATATCTGGCCATTATTCCTCATAACTGTCAATGTTATCAAAAACAAAGTTTGCAGCCAAGAGGATCCTAAGGAGATGTGCCTACTAAATATAATGTGTCATCATGGGTTGGATCTTACAACAGGAAAAAGACATCAGGTAAAGAATAAAGAAATCTGAATAACATGTGGATTTTAGTTAATAATAATGTGTCAATATTGGTTCATTAATTGTGACAAATGTAGCAGACTAATTTAAGATTAAAACTAAGTGTGGAGTATATGGGAACTCTCTGTACTATCTTTGCAATTTTTCTGTAAATCTAAACCTATCTAAAATAAAAATTGTACTTAAAAGAACTGAAAGCAGAACAATTGGTCACCTTGTACATGTAAGCTTTCTTACAGATTTTCCCCTTGAATCTCTTTGGGCAGCTCCTTAAACATGGTAGGGACTATTTTAAATAAGCATTCATTGAGTTTAATTAAATTTGTAAGCTGAACAACAATAAAAAAGTAAATGAATTAGAATGTAGTGAAATTTTAAGGAAAAACAAAAGTATAGAGGAACAACTATACCAGAAAAACCTATAACTAAAGACACTGAATGCACATCTTTAAAAATTCTACTCCAGCTTAATTTGTTCTGTCACATTGGTCTTACCCAATGATCTATTTCCACACAAACTAATAGTAGCCTGAATTATGAAGAAAGTTTCCATATTCAGACTTTTTTTTTTTGGTATGTAAGCACTGAAAAAAGTTGCAAGTATTTTAAATGTTTGAAGTTACAGTAAAATTATTAACAAAACAGGGTGTAGGTAAAAATATGCTTGATTAGTGGATTTTAGTGCTTTTTCAATGAGGATATACACATGGAAACTGTTCATATGTACGTTGCTTACGGAATTCCCAAAATGGAATATTAGGGCAGAAACCATTCACAAGAAAGTTTTAGAGAAAAGAAAAAAAGAAATGAAAATAAGGAAATGACTTCATTGATATTTAAGACCTGGGCATGGTTATACACATTTTATGTAAAGAGTGAAGAAGATATACTCTTAGATAATCATTCCTGTCAATCAAAGTGATGCCCAATATTTAAAAATTGAGAATCCATATATTGTATCTTTTAAGATGTTCCCCCCCATCACACACAAACCTTTTCTTTGGTCAGCATAAATAAGTTGTATATTAGTAATGGCTGTCAGAAGTTGAGGTTGAGAAACTGGAGGAACTCATCCCTAGCCAACCATGTGTTCCCCACTCTGATCCAGAGGAAGGTCTAGAATTCCTTTTTTTAAAAAGA
This sequence comes from Cynocephalus volans, assembly GCF_027409185.1. Taxonomy (NCBI): domain Eukaryota; kingdom Metazoa; phylum Chordata; class Mammalia; order Dermoptera; family Cynocephalidae; genus Cynocephalus; species Cynocephalus volans. The sequence continues at coordinate 128,221,775 of NC_084470.1, read as the reverse complement.
TGGCTGGTAAGGGGATCTTAACCCTTGACTTGGTGTCATCAGCACCACACTTTCCCAGGTGAGCCACGGGCCAGCTGTGGAAGGTCTAGAATTCTAAATCACAAAATCCTAAAATCCTGTGAAACTTGACTTTGGTCCAGACCAGCATAGATATCCAAAAACTGCCATGGGTAGAAATGGTGGCTTTCCGAGGAAGAGAAGACCCTTGTCATCCCAGTGGGTTTTGGTCACCATCCCATGGAAATTTGTCTTCACTGGTGTGAGGGCCCATCCATAGCTGCAGGATCCTGAAATTACCATTGAGAACTGGGATGAGGGAAACTGAAATCCTGGCCAAACTGAGAAAATAAGAATTGTGGTGCACAGTGAGACTCCTGGACCAGAAGAGATCTGAATTTAAATCAGCAATAAGGCAGAGAGTTATTGAAATCTGCCTCATAAAGTAGTCATTATATAGAGAGGCTTTGGGTCACTGCTTTGACTGGTGCTCAGGAAGATAATGTATATAGTGGTAATCATAATATTAAAAATGAAGACACATGATAGTAGCTAATATTTATTGACCAATTACATAATAATAATAATCACTTATTCGGTGCTTTCTATTTGCCAGGCACTGTTATAAGTGCTTTACTTGTTTTTCTTTACTTAATACCCACAATCTATACATCACTCCTATATTGCAAATGAGGAAACTGAGATACAGAGAAGTTTAATCGACTTGCCTAAAATCAAATGGACAACAATTAGCAGAGGTAGAATTCAAACTCAGGCACACTTGCTCCCAAGTCTGCATTTAACTATACTGCTAATGTGTTACCTCATTTAATCTTCATAGCAACCCTCTAAGTTATGTGTTATCATTAATCACATTTTCTAAATGAGGAAATTGAAACTTAGAAAGGTAAGGAATTTTCTCAAAATCAAACAGCAGGAAGGCTGGCCTGTTAGCTCAGCTGGTTAGGGTGCAGCCTAACACCCAGGTCCCAGGTTTGGATCCCCAGCCTCCCCCCAACCCCCCAAAAATAAAAAATCACACTGCAGGATATATGATAATAGACACAAAGAAAAGCCTTTTTGATGATGTATTAGTCCATTTCTGTTCCTTGTAACAGAATACCTGAAACTGGGTAATTTATAAAGAAATTAAATTTATCTCCTACAGTTTCAGAGTCTGGGAAGTCCGAAGTCCAGGGAACACATCTGGTGAGAGCCTTCTTGGTGGTGACTCTCTACAGCAACTCAGGGTGTCACATGGCGAGAATGGCCTGAGCAAGAAAGAGCTAACCTTCTCACTTGTCACCCTTAGAAAGCCACAGAACCATGACCATTACTCTATGAAAGGATCAATCCATTCATGAGGGCATCATTCTCATGATTCAATCACCTCTCAAAGGCCCCACCTTTTATATGCCATAATCGGATTTCCCACCCTCTTAATACTGTTACATTGGGAGTCAAGTTTCCAATCATGAACATAGGGATGACACATTTAACCCATGGCTGATGTCAAAGTCCATACTATCAACTATTACAGTGTGGCACCTCCCCTGGAACATTTGACTCATACTAATTTCAGGTACTAAGAAAGGAGTACCTTTTTAATTATCAGTATATTTGTATACCAATATACTGACAAGACCCATTTTCATTAGCCCCAGATAGCGGGCAAGGAATAAATAGAGCCTGCAGACGTCATCATCATGGGCTCTGAACAAAGCTAGGACAGGCAGAATGAGTATCATTAGATGAAAATTCTCAGTGTCGAACTTCAGTTTATCAATCCTACATTTTATATTCTTTTTTGACCCAATTCTCTACTCTGAAAAATTTTTTGAATTTTGACTCCATTTTCTGTTCTATTAAGCTATATCTTCCAGGTTTTGATCTTCCAAACCTTTGATTTTACCAGTGTAAATAATGAAAGAAACAACCAAAGAAAAAAATTCCTAAAGATTGTATTTTCTTTGAAAATTTTACAAAAGTGTTCCAGTCCCTCCAAGTTAATGTGGAAGAAGCACTCCTTTTTCAATTTCTCTGCCTCAACTTCTCCCCCACCCTTTCTCATGAGCTTCTGTTTTCTTCCCACCCCCCACTCTGCATTTTGCCATTTCCTCTTATTACACCCCCATTCCCTGAAGCAAAATCCAACGAGTCATGCAAATAGATTTCTGGCATTACTTCTGACTAATAACATTTCCTTGAGGAGGCAACTTCCTCCTTTATTGTGTTTTGGTTTCTCCCTCTTAAAGATGGCCACAATAACACATGATCTCCTGAATACCTCATGCAATAATAAGAAAACAGAGCCACTGCGTCAATTAAAAACAGTGTTTTTCCTCACAGGTGTAGAGTTCATCAGGTGAGGCATTCAGGAGCTTCTTGGCTGCCTCTGGGGTCTATAATATTCCATTTTTAGTTTAGCTTGGAGAACAGTCATCCTATTTGATGAACGGTATCAGAACAAGGCTCCATTCAGTTCAGGCCAAATTTCTTCTATTTTTTTTCCAAATAAAAATGTGGTGAATTGCCCCCATTTAATTAAATTTATTTAATTAAAATCCCTTACCCAATTGCACTTGAATCATTGCTCCATGTTCTAAGCGTCTTTAAAAATAAAATTAGTTGTCAATGGATTTAAGTTTTAGTAGGACATCAGAGCAGTAAGAAAACAGAACAAAACCCACTTACATGAATTTGTTAAGGTTTGTGTATATCCAGGAGACATCCTAAATCTGAGACCTTGATATAATTTTACTCTCTCTCCTCAATGTAAAGCATATACTGCAAAAATTCTTCACTTCCTTTCTGTATGGCCCCTGGTAAGCAGACTGAAATAGGAATCAGAGTACTTTGATCCTGATTTTTTTTTTTTTGGCCAATTTCCTCATCAACCAAACAGCCTATTTTCCATTTCAGCTACCATTTGTTGAGCCCACTAAGTGCCAGACACAGCTAATCATTTAGAACCCACATAAGCAAGATTAGGAACCTCCATAATAAGGTGTCAATCTATACTGCAATGTTCCTTCTTGGCACTTATCAAACTAGGTGGGCCATGGGCAGCATGAGGGCTGGGTTTTTGTGCAAAGTGTTCATTTTTGTAACCCCAGTGCCTAACTGAGGGCCAGACACAATAGTAGGCACACAGTAAATATGGCTTGAATAAGTGAGTTAAGAAAAACAAAGAACAAACAAAAAAACTAAAGCACAGAGGTTAAGGCTGTCCAAGGCTATACGTTAAATGGCAGAGCTGTGACTAGATCTCAGGTCTTTAACTCCAAGAGGAATTCCTTTTCTCAAGTTATTTCCACTTATATTCATCACTTGCTTTTCAGAGCTCAGTTGAGAGACTATGAGAAAGAATGTGAAGGCAAAAAATGAAGTCCAGGGGTTTAAAAAAAGTGAAGTGGGTATTCTATTTTGTCTGATAGCCCCAATTCCAGGTTGCAATCGAATCATTCGTAGACTTTTAAAGAGGAACACTAACTTCTGCAGAGAAAGACCACTGGACTTGCACCGCCTGTGTACTAAAGAACAAGGTGGAATTAGTCAGGTTCCCTACTGTACACTGCAAAATGCCAAAAGTATTTCATAAATCATTTGCCTCTTTTTTACCGTGGGGTCCTAATTACAGGAGGTGCTAGGTTACTGACTTGCTATACAAAATTTTAAACATGAAAATGTAAGTGTTTAAACTGTAAATATTGGCAGACTTTTAATTTGTTTTTCATTTTTAAAACATTCCACAGAAATACATTTACAATATCCTTTCTTCAAAAGAAAAATCTTCATAATGAGAAAAAATTTTCACGTTAAAGTTTCAATATGTGATATACAATAAAGTCTGACATTGTTTTAGCATAAAATCCTTCAAAGTCATTCTGGAATAAATATCATTAAAATTTCCTGCAATTGTGAATCAGAGACAACCACAAGAGTAAAACATAGGAAAAGCCTGCTACTTTTCTAGGTTAAGATTTGAAGTACTCTCATTCACAATAATAGTTGCCCAAATACAGGGTCATTTTTCAAGAAATGTATGTTTCTTGGGCTTTCTGCTCCAGCTGGCATGTTGATTTCACACACTCCATTCTGAATCTCAGTCCCAGCTCGTTGCCAACTCTATCCTGCAGTGGTCACCAAGGATGTTGGTGGAGGGTTGTAAGGAGGTGGAGGCGGGAGGGGAAGAGGGGTGAAATCCATCTTAACTTTGAAGAGCCCGGTGCTGACCTGCATGTTTTAGGATGATACAGCCATTTAGACATGCTGATTGACTACAGAGCCTCCCTGCTTCTGGTTTTTTTCCACACAGAGAAGACAGCCTGTTTTTGCAATAACCTTTCTCGCTTCTGCCCACACTGGTGGCTCCATTCCTTGCCTTTAAATCATTGTCTTCATGAGGTTTAAGTAAACCTCCTTCCAAGCTCTTCAAATTCAGTGGCATATTGTAAATCACATGCTGGTTTTTTCAATTGCCTGGGCATTATTTTGAAGATCTTTGACTATTTTTTAAACAGCAGCAGATTTGTGGCAAAAGCTTGGCTGTATTTCTTACATCACTTGCCAGATTTTGGAATTTAATTGTAGAGTTTCCATTAATCTCAGTTGTAGCTTAATGGATGTGCTCACTCATGTTCACTAAATAATCATTTCATTTCACTAATTATATTATCCTCCGGACACTTCTTGGGGACTTACAATGCCTCAAGATGACTCCTAATCAGGTTCAAACTTTTTATGTGGTCTTTTAAAGCCTCGCATCATGAAATGAAATGGTAGTCAAGTTTACTTCGCACTCTTGCGAAATACTTTCACTCCTTCCCAGGCCACTTTCCTCCTCAGCACGACGTGCCACTCCTGCCTTTGTGCTTTTTTCATACAGTTTCTACAGCTTCCTAGTGTGCCCTGTCCATCCTCAAGACCAATTTAAGTGCCACTACTGAGATTCCTGTCAGATTCCAACTCAAATTTCCCTTTCTTCCTGTCCTTCTCTTTATCATACATGTACACTTTGGCCATTAATTGTGTTTCCCCTTGGGCACCAGACAGACCCAGGTTGGTGATTCTGTTACATCATTGATGTGACCTCGTTCACATTATTTCACATCTCTCACCTCACTTGGCATCTCATCTATAAGATGAGAACAGTAATAGATTGTTATGAGGAGTAGGTGCGTAACATGAGCAAAATGCCTAGCTCATATTAACTGCTAGATATGTTGGTTCCATTACTTTTTACTCCATAACTTAATTGTTTTATGTGGCCAAGTCCTGATACTTCAATAAAACTCCCCCAAAGAAGAACATTATATACATTTCTTTTGTAACCTACAAAAACCGTGTTCTATATTGAGGCACATAGGACCTGAGGAAAAAAATAATAAACTGGGATATAAATTGATCTGCTTCCTGCAAACAGATGAATGAATTGTGGTCAAAGCCTATGGACACTGGGCTATCAGCTCTTACAGGGGGCAGAGGTCCCTCATGCTGATTCCTGGTCCTAGTGCGGGTTAGTCAAGACTCTGGAGCCACAGTGCCTGCCTGGCTCTGCCCCTGACTAGCTGTGTGCCCTTGGGCAAAGTCTCTGTGCTTCATTTTCTCTTCTATGAAATAAGGATAATAATATTTCCTATCTTATACATGGCTGTATTAAATGAGTTGCTATTTAAGAAGCAATGTAACATAGTGGAAAGAAAATAGAGTTTGGGGTCAGATAGACCAGTCTCAATTTAATAATACACAAGATGAAGCTAAACCTCATACATTTGGGGGAGGATTATTTTTAGATAAGCTACTAAGTGTAAAGCACTTAGCACAGTGACCACTATTTTATTATGCACCAAGAAAAAAACACTGCCAACTAAATAATGCTGGACTGTCATAATAAGATATATTACATTCTCAGATAAAGATGTGGAAATGATGTCTTAAAATAGATAAAATATACTAGTTTTGCTAAGGGAGGGATTGCAAAATAGCTAATCTTCCATGAAGTCTCCATGGTTCAGGAGGTGGAGACATTGTCAAGACATGTGTGAAGGGCAGTCCCTTGGTTCGTCAGGGGTTTCAAGGCCTGAATTCTTACATTCTTAGTGTGTGAGGGGACATTATTTTCATTGTCGTAAGCACCACAAAAAAGCTGTTGGGAACTCATGACTTTGCATAGTTTCTTCTTTGTCCCCCAAATATCTGGCCATAAGAGTTTCAACTAAACACAATTAGACTAAACTGTATATGAAATATTTTTTAATATTGCTTTTTCTCAGGCATCACCTCTTTAAATTCAAAAGTAGACCACACTGAAATTGCAGGGGATTTCTCAGTTTTCGAGGTTTTTCTTTTTTAACTACAGCTGCACAAGATTTTCATGCCACTTCCTCTAAGTGACCATGAGAAAGTCTCTCCTTTGTCTTTTTCTGCTTCTAAGACCCTAGAGAATAAATTGAGTTTTTGGGACATTGCCAGATGTGTGATAGGTCTACAAGGAAAACAATAAGCAATCTTTTCTGTTTGGAAAGACTAAATTCAGAGACTACAGCCCTGACAGGTTAGACATAAAACTAGCCCTCTCTCCTCTCCTCCAGCCCCTCTTCTGATTAGCTTTCCTTTGAAGGTTGACTGAGATGAGTTAGAGTATCTTCTCTAATTCACATCTAGTGGATGTGGGTGTGTTACAATTTACACACAGAACTACAAACTTTGCAATGCCAGATTCTAAATCATCACTATCACTGAGTTTAGTCTAGTGCCACTGGCTTCATCAGACATATTTTTCTCTGTCGTAAGGGATTTGGGGCCAGCTTTTTTCAAAGTCTTAGAACACAACGGTTTCCTATTCATTCTTACACATTCTTCATTAAATATTAATCTAAACAGCTTTTTAAAAATTGTATCTTATTTTATTGCCGAGAAATGCTGCAACGTTCATTCCCACTCTTATTTCTAGACATATGGCACTCATCTTCCTGCCACTATAGGGAGGAAAGAGCTGATTATCAGAGATCAAGAAAGAGATCTCAGAACAGGAACGTGTGTGGTAGAAGAAGATCACTCTATGCATATTGCACAGCTTTTCTATTTATAGTTTCAACACTTACATGTTGCCCCCAGCTAAAAAGACATGGCTGATATACACAGGAGAGTGCCGGCTAACTAGCTAAGTACTGGGAGAAATTTTTCCACTCATACAAGTCACTTCCTAGTGCCATTTTGAAGTAATGTGAGAAAGACCCTGTGTCGCCAAAAAAAAAAAAAAAAAAAAAATTTTTTTTTCTCCCCTTAAGTAAATCTAGAGGGTGATTTTCTAGATGTAACAGTGCTACCACCTGAAACTCAAACAAAGTTTCTCAGCAAAGCTAATTTGACCAAACCAAATTAAGATAGAACACAATCAATTAACCAAAACACTCCCACAAAGTGCCTCTTGCCTCGATTCTAGTTTGTAAGACCCTTGAGAGCAAGGACAATTTTACTCGTATTTGCATCTCCTGCTGTTTTCGAACATCACCTGGAAACTTGTGAGTTCTCACTAAATGTTTATTGAATTGTGTAGAGTCAATGTGCCAGCTCCCAGCCATTCTACAAATACCCATCATAAATATATATATATGCTTTTTTACTTAACTCACATAGAAATAAAATAAGTTTGTTGTAGACCAAAGAAAAAATACAGATAAACAAACAAAAATTTCAGCTCTAATTCCACCAACCATAGACAAGCACACTTAACATTTCAGCAAACAATTGCTTTCAGTACCTAGTCTGAATTCGGTGTTCAGAATTCCAAACTCAATGGAATTGTATAGAAGTCATACCATAATGTAATCAGCAATTTCAACAAAAATGCAATTGCCTCACACTGTAAAACTTTTTAACTAGTAAAGGAAAAATCCTTTCCTAACTGAAGGTCATAAAGATTGGTGAAATTGGGGTTCCCCAGGAAGCAGACCCTGAGATGAAGTCAGATGTGCAAAAATTTTGGGGGGGGGGATAACATCTAGGGAAGAAAAAAGGAGAATGTTAGACTAGGGGGGTTGGTTCAGGCCAGAATGCTGATCTGCCAAAGTCTCTCCCAGCCCAACAGGAGACTCCAAAGCAAAGAGTGCTCAGATCCAAAGATGTTTCCATCCATGTTGGGTGAAAAGAGCTTAAACACTGATTACCGCCTTGCTTAGTCATTGGCTCAAAGCCTCCCAAGAGCAGCATGAACTTGAGCTAGAAGCTGAGGTGGATCCAGACAAAGCTAACAGCTGGAGCCTGACAGCTGTCCACACTCCATGCAGCTGACCGGTGAGACCTTTTTTGAAAATGGATCTGGGTGGTGCCTCCTTTCTGGTCATAGAGATATTTTCTTATGTTTTCTTTCAAAAGAAAAATGTTTTGTCCATTGAGATCATTAATCCATGAGGAATTTATTTTGGATATGCTGCGTATGGCCTCCGTATTAATCCATTTCTGTTGCTTATAACAGAAAATCTGGATCTGGGTATTTTATAAAGAAAATGAAATTTATTGTTTACAGTTTCTGAAGTTGGGAAGTCCAATGTCCAGGGAACACATCTGGTGAGATCCTTGGTGGTGGTGACAGTGATGGCAGAGGATCACATTGCAAAAATGGTGGAGTGGAGGGAGCAAAGAGACAGACTGTCCTCTCTCTGCCTTTAAAGCCACGCCCCTGACCATCATTTTTAATCCATTCACTACCTCTTCAAAGCTCCACCTTTCAATTACCATGATAGGATTTCCCACCCTCTTAACAGTCACAGTGGGGGCTGTTCCTAATACATAAAACATGGGGGACACAATTCAAGCTTCAGGGTGTTTGGGGGGAACATAATCCAATTCACTACAGCCTCTAAATTGTTCCATCATTCAGTGAACAGTCCATCAATTCCCAAAGAATTGTAATGTGACCATTTAATGTGACATTGGATGTTTTATTGGATAATAGCTTTAAAATATTGGAAGAATATTTCCTCAATTTTTGTGCTATTTACAATGTAAGGCCTATCGACATGATATACTTTAAAGATTTATCTGCATTATTAACATTTTCCTCTCATTTTCTTGAGCCTAGACCCTCAACACAACAATAAATTAAGCCCTGATTTTTAGTAGTGTTCAATTTCTGTGGTGTAAATTCTCCTACCATGGCTGATTTCAAGCTACCATTGTGATGACACTCAAGGCAGAGTTAGAGATGCATAGCAGCACACTGTTATATAGTATTTCCTCCATACAGATACAATTGATATAAACAACCTCAAGAGCACAGATAATTGTAGTATATACAACAAGACCATTGTAAATTATAATAAAATAATTAGCAAGTGATGAATTTTAAGTATTTGTTATCTTTGTTTCAAAATAATTTACTTAATTTTAAGTTTAAATAGTTTAATTTTTAACAATGTTTGTGTTTAATAACCAGCTCACAAAATTTAAATAAAAAAAAAATGGAGTTAGGTCATGAGCCAGCATGAGCTAACTCCAGCACACCACTGCAACCCAGAAATTTCCCTTCTATGTACCTGCTCTGGGGTAACTAGCATACATATGCACAAGAACCCAGGTACGAAATATTCATTGTGGTGTTATTTAAAATAGGAGAAAGAGAAACTAACATATTTGTCCATAAAGCAGAGAAATTGATAAAATAAAGTAATATCATGCAATATTAAACTCATGTTTAAAAAGATGTTAGATCCTCATATATCAACACAGATCAATCCCCAGAAAAAGCTGCAAATACATTCATGCAGTGTGATACCAATTGTGTAAAACTTTTAAGCATACAAATACATTTTAAACCTAGTTTATAAAAATATGCATATAGAGTTAAGTTGTAAAAATGTACAAACACAAAACACAGAGTTCAGGATAGTGTTTACCTCTGGGGAGAGTTAACTAAGGCTTTAAATGTATCTGTAACATTTTATTTCTTTAAAGATGATGATGATAAAAGAGAAGATACTCAGATAATCTGAGCAGTAATCATAAAAGAAAGACAAATCAACATTATATGCCCCTGGCAGAAGTATACAAGCTATCTATAAAATATTCTTGCTAAAAGAGAGAATTTATATGCACTTAAATGTCTAGATCCAACTCCCAATTTATTGAAAAACAGTGGACAAAGAAGAACGTAAAATGGAGCTACTGGGATATAATCAGCAAAATTTGGAGTGTGGGTTTCCTCAACAAATAAATTGCAAGAAAAAAAAATAGAGTTAGAGATGAGGAATCTATAGTTTAAAAGAGACTTCAAAGATCTATTAACCAATTGCAATGTACGAATATCACATTGATTCTAATTCAGGCAAACATGAATTATGGTGGAAAACAGGAAAATTTGAATACTGAGCAGACACTCAAGGATATTAACGAATTACTATTAATTATCTAGGTGAGATATTATACTGTGAGTATATTTTTAAAATAATCCTTATCTCTTAGAAATTGATGTAGAAAATGGGCCAGCCCTGTGGAGCACTCGGGAGAGTGCAGCGCTTGGGAGCGCAGCGCCGCTCCCCCCACGGGGTCGGATCCTATCTGACTGGCCGGTGCACTCACTGGCTGAGCGCGGTGCGGACAACACCAATCCAAGTGTTCTGATCTGGTCACAAAAAGACATAAAAAAAAAAAATAGAAAGAAAAGAAATTGATGTAGAAAATATGTGGATGAAGTGACATGATGCCTAGAACCTGCTTCCAAATAATCTAGGAGGTGGGAAGTGGTAAGTGGGTAGGGCTATAGATAAAACAAGATTGTTGCTTCCTCTTTTACATGCTTGAAGTTTTTCAAGTTTTTTTTTTTTTAAAGGAGAAAGAGAAAAATGGAAGCAAAAAAAAAATCTAGGTGGTTTAATATCTATCTTATCTAACTGGGTGTCACTTTATTTTCTGTATATTAAATGAGCTTAAAATATTATATAATTTAAATTTTTTAAAGATTTAAATTTTTATAAATATCTCCATAGTACCGAAAACATAAAATATACTCTGACTATATTTTAAATAGCCTGATCTGGCTTCTATACAGAGAGACAGATAAGTTATCAGCAGTGGGACTGGGGCTCCTCCAAGCCCGCTGTTCATCCATCCCAGACACATTTGATTTACCCTCCTTCCAGATTCCCTGGCCCCTCCTCAGATAGCAGACCACCACTGTCTAGTGCCATGGACCAGAAGTTAACCCTGCATGTCCACTTAAACAAGAAAGCTTTAGTTCTAGCTACACACTGAGTAGTTTGTCGCCTTCAGTTAAATTTTCCTTCCAAAAGGAAAATTTATTCTTTGCTCCCTGGTGAATGTCGAAGTAACAAGATTAGTTCATCAAAGACAGTGCTTGGCCCCTAAAGTACAATGTGCCTTGTTCTTGTGTATGTGAAGCGGGGATTTTCATGTTCTGTTGTGTCCGCTGCAGTGTTTATGAGTTTGGGTACTTGGGTCGGCCACGATGGTCCACCGTCAGAGATTTTTCTATAAATGAGTCACCTATTTCTGAGTTTATTCAGATATCCGGCAATGAGAACAGAAAATTAGAACATCTGGTATATTACTCGGAAGTGTTATCAGGCCACTTACATGTTGAAGAATGGTTTCAAACTCTTCAGACTGATTTAAACATTCCCTATGCAACACACACACTCATATTAATTAGCACATATTAAAGACTACAAGCTACTCTCCTTGACGGTCACTCACAAAGGGAATGGGAGAAATCAGGCATCTTCAAAATTAATTAAAAAGAAAACAATACTGGTCACAGTCAGAGAACATTTCCACTTCCTTTGGAAGATATTATGCTTCAATTTTTTTTTAATGTAAAAACTTTCTTTTGCAACTCAGAATCTTCAGTTCTTTGCCAGATCTAGTTTTCCAGTAGAATATTCATTAATTTGCAGATCTACAGAGGTGCTTGAGTGCATCTCCACATGAACAGCCAAAAGATACACAGATCACTGGGTCAGGCTTTGTGATAAATGATTTATTGCAGAAGCAATATGGAATTATTAAGAGTGTGGACTTTGAAACCAGAATGTTTGTGTTCAAAGTCTAGCTGTATCATTACTGGCTAAATGATCCTGGGAAAGCTACTAAATCTTCTTTTGTCTCAGTTTCTTTTCTTTAGTATGGGGATGATAATAGTTCTTATCTCATAGGCATGTTGTGTAAAAATTACTTAATGTATATTAAAGCAACGAGAAAATACTTGGCATATAATAAATGCTAGTACATAAGCACTAGGTGTTGTCATTTAATCCTCCAAATGACTAGCACCGTTTTACCAATAAAGTAAATAACTAGTTCAAGATTAAAAAGTTAATAGTAGCAGAACAAGGATTTGAATCCAGATTCTGTCCAAAGCCTGCATCCTTTCCACTACATATCCTGTCTCCCATGTGTTTGTGAATACATAACAAGCTCCTATGGCAATACAAAGCCATGTTTATAATAAGACATAAAATTTAACCTAAAACTTAAGTGACCTTGGGATATTTCAAAATAAAAGAATTGAAAGTGATAAGATATAATGTCCAATTTATCTATAATGAGAGATTTATTTATTTATTTTATTTTTTATTTTTTTATTTATTTATTTTTTTTTAAAGTTATCTTACTTTTTATTTTTTTTTTTTTTGTCGTTTTTTCATGACCGGCACTCAGCTGGTCAGTCCTATATAGGATCCGAACCTGCGGTGGGAGCGTCGCCGTGCTCCCAGCACAGCACTCTACCAAGTGCGCCACGGGCTCGGCCCAATATAATGAGAGATTTAAATCAGAGATTGAGAGAGTTAGATTGGAGTGTCAGATGATTAACACTTTCATGCAAATGTTCAAAATACTTAAACTATTTCATGTTGTATTGGTTTTAATTAGTTAAGAAGTGGCATTTTATATACTAACAATAAATATTAATGGTTCCAGAAACATTTCTGAAACAATTATGAGTCATAATAATGCCTTTCAAGTCATCATGAGAAGATGTATAGTGAAAGAACATATTTGAAATCAAATGAGAAAATACACATTGAAGCCATCTTTAAACTTAAAAGTGACAACTAAAATGTTGCTATACATATTGTTATGGATTCATTTGTGTTCTCCAAACAAATATGTTAAAATTCTAACTCCCAGCACCTATAAATGTGATCTTATTTAGAAATAGGGTCTTTGTAGCTATAATCACCTTAAGATGTGTTATACTGAATTAAGGTGTACTCTAATCCAATATAATTAATGTCCTTATAAGAGGAGAAGAGACACAGAGATAGACACAGGGGAAAACATCATGTGAAGAAAGAGGCAGAAATTGGAGTGATGCTTCTGCAAATGAAAAAAGGCTGAGGATTTTGGACAATCATCAGAAGCTAGGAGAGAGACATAAAACAGATCTGTCTCAGAAGCTTCAGAAGGAACCAACCCTGCTGACACTTGGATTTTGGACTTCTAACCTCCAGCACTGTGGGAGAATAAATTTCTGTTGTTTTAGGCCACCCGGTTTGTAATACATTGTCAGAGCACCCCTAGGAAACTAACGCACACACACACATAAATTCAAGGACTACTATCAATAAATGATCAGTGCTTTAATAGAATGTTTCTGTACTGTGCTTGTTGTATCTTTCTTTCTTTTTTTGTTTGTTTTTGATTCTTTTTAGCTCCCACTTATGAATAAGGACATGTGGCATTTCTCTTTCTGTGCCTAGCTTATTTTATTTAACCTAATTTTCTCTAAGTTTATCCATGTTGCAGTGAATGGCAGAATTTCATTGCTTTTTGAGGCAGGGTAGTATTCCATTGTGTTGATATACGACATTTTCCTTATCCAGTTGTCCAGTGATGGACATTTAGGTTGAGTCCAACTCTTGGCTACTGTAAACAGACCTGTGATAAACAGGAGAGTGCAAGTGTCCCTTGAAATAATGATGTCCATTCCTTTGGGTATACATCCTAAAGTGGGATTGCGGGATCGTGTGGCAGTTCTATCTGTAATTGTTTGAGGAACCTCCATACTGTTTTCCTTAACAGCTGCACTAATTTACAGCCCAACCAACATTGTAGAAGTGTTCCCCTTTCTCCACATCCTCACGAGCATTTGTTATTCTCTGTCTTTTTGATAATGGCCACTGTAACAAGGGTGAAATGATATCTCAATGTGGTTTTGATTGGCATTTCCCTGATGCTTAGTGATATTGAGCACTTTTTCATGTTTCTGTTGGCCATTTGTATATCTTCCTTTGGTAAATGCCAATTCAGCTCCTTTGCCCATTTTTTAATTGGCATACTTGTTTTTTTCACTGTTATTTGAGTTCCTCATATATTCTGAACATTAATCTCTTGTCAGATGCATAGTTTGTGAATATTTTCTCCCATTTTATAGGTTGTCTTTTCGCTCTGTTGATAGTTTCCTTTGCTGTGCAGAAACTTTTTAGATTGATATAATCCCATTTGTTTATTTTTTTTCTTTTGTTGCTTGTGCTTTTGGGTTCTTATTCAAAAAGTTTTTGAAGTATTTCTTCTATGTTTTCCTCTAGGAATTTTATAGTTTCAGGTCTTATACTTAATTCTTTAATCCATTTTGAGTTGATTTTGGTATATGGTGGGAGGTATGAATCTAGTTTCATTCTTCTACACATGGATTTCCACTTTTCCCAGCACCATTTGCTGAAGAAGCAGTTTTCCACCAGTGTATGTTCTTGCTGCCTTTGTCAAACATCAGTTGGCTGTAGATATAAGAGTTGATTTCTAGGTTCTTGATTCTGTTTCATTGGCCCAAGTGTCTGTTCTTACACCAGAACCATGTGTCAAGCATATTGTATTCAAGAAAATGACATGAGAAACATTATGTAAACAGTCCTTCTGAAATGACAATTAAGAAAACCTGAAAACATATAAACTTATTTTCTTTCTATTAAAAGAAATCAAGTGTTGAGCAGAATTGGAGGTATATGATGAATTCTGAAAAAGGTTTTCATAGAATTTCTGTAGTTATTTTAATCTCTTACACATTGAAGCATTTGCATCAAGTTGACTTAGTGAATGTTTAAATATATATATATATATATATATATATATATATATATATATATATATATATAGAGAGAGAGAGAGAGAGAGAGAGAGAGAGAGAGAAAGAGAGAGGAGAGAGAGAACTGAAAGGAGGAGGTTGCAGGATTGGGCAGGGAAAGCCAGAACATGATGCTGATAGGAAAGAAGAGAGAATTTGGCAGGTAGAACCTTGAACCAAGAGGCAGATCTGAGTAGTCTCAGCCAACCCAGTGGGTAGCTTGGAGAAGATATTGCCTATCAGAGGAGTCCCCTGTTGGGCAGAAATGGCAAGACCTCTTTAGCACTCAGTTACCAGCTGGAGACTACCCAGGAAGAGCATGGTCTCAGCCCAAAAGCTGAGGTGTATCTGGAAGGCACTGCAAGTGGAGGCTAATAGCTAACTGTACTCCTCTTAGCTAAGTTGCCTTTTTTTCTGGAAGGCAGGTCTGAGCAGCGCACAGCTGCTAAGCACAGAAAACCTTGCTGTTCTCCTGCTCACACCACAGGACCCTTGTTCTTACCCCCTGTCCTGTACCTCCTTTCCAGGCCAACCCCAGTACTGTCACTCTTCTCAGACCTCTACAAATGTTGCCATCAGTGCTGTGACTAAAGAGACCCCACTTTCAGACTCCCCAAACCTCTCCCACCCCAATCTCTCTCATTCATGTACATGTTGAAAAGAAGTGAAGCCCAGACAGGCTCTCAAGAATTAGAAGTAGTAGGACAGTCAACTAATCACGGGGTAGAAAGGCTTTTGCTGGATGGGGCAGCATTACTTTTTAGGTAAAAATCAAGTTGAAGCTCCTAACAAGTAACAAGCAATTTTATGCCTCGCCCACCTGCATATTGGGGAGGAAAATACTTTCTACTTCCTTCCATACCTCATTGCTTTGTTTGACATATATCTATTTGCATCATCACCAAAATAACTCTGTATTTTCAAAAAAATTGAATTTACTTCTCATTTTTGAAAGAACTTCTCACCTTGAACTAATAACTATAGTGATTTAGTTCTTATGGAAGTGAGCTGTACTCTGCTTTCTCCATTTTACAAACCATATTAGAGAAGAAGTCCTCACTTCACCATTTATACAGTAGTCACTTGGTGGCAGGGCAAATTATCTCATGATGCCTGAATCATAGTTTCCATATCCTACTACTGATTAACAGTCCAGCTTTCAAAATCAAGTTGTATTTTTTGAATCCTCTATAGATTTACCCATTTTTTCCTAGCTTTTAAAACTACAGCTAGGGGAGGAGCAGAGCATCCACTTTTTTCTGGTTATTCCAAAAATAACCCCTTATTTGAAACTCACTGTTTCCAAGCTACGTGCTAAGGCAGGGATTACAAACTCAGAGGCTCATGAAGCCAGGGTAGTTATCTCAAATTAAAGAGGCAGGCAGTGAGGACATGGGGACAACGGGCCACACGGGCCCAGTCTGCAGCCTATTGTTACCTGGTAGGAATGAAAGCCCAGGAATGGCTAAACTTCCAGTGTTCCAAGAGGAAACAGAAATATGGATTTTTATGTGGCAAACATTTTTGGAAGACAATTTGGTAATCTGTCAAATTATAAAATGTACATACTCTTAATGTATCCTATAGGCAAACCCTGTCAAGCACACAAAGATGTGTGCAGAATAGCAGTTATTTGTAGTAGTGGAGGGGGAGGGGTAGCTAGAGGCCACCAAAAAAAGGCCACCAAAAAAGAATTGAGTGAACAAACTTGGTACATCTGCAGAATGGAAAAATATATACAAACATGCCTATCAAAGCATTTTTAATTTTCTTTCTTTCCTTTTTAGTTTTCCTTCCTTTTTTACTTCTTTCCTTCCTTCTTTCTTTGCTTCTTTCCTCTCTCCCACCAGTCTATCTTTTTTCTTGAAAGGATGATATAGATAATAATTTTATATAGATTAAAAAAAAAGTTGCCATGGAGCTAACTTCTCTCTTCTGCTGATCTCAGAGCGGTATTATTACTAGTCTGTTTCTGTTGCTTATAGCAGAATATCTGGAACTGAGTAATTGATTTTAAAAAATGAAATTTACTGCTTACAGTTTCAGAGGCTGGAAGTCCAAAGTCCCGGGAACACATCTGGTGAAGGCTTTCGTTGGTGGTGACTTCAGTGATGGCAGGGTAGTGTATCACAGTGTGAAATGCTGGAGCAGAGAGAGGGAGAGAGACCTCTTCATGTGCTCCCCTTTTAAAGCCTTCAGAACCACACCCATGACCACCATTATTAATCCTTCATACAGCACGGTACTACAATTGAATCACCTCTTCAAGGCCCCACTTTTCAATTACCATAATAGGATCTCCCACCCTCAACAGTTACAGTGGGACTTATCCGTCTAATTTATGAACTCTGGGGGACACAGTTCAATCAGTCCACAGCAGGTACATTTAGTTATGCAAATGGGGATAGCCAGTTATCTCAGCTGATTAGAGCACAGCCTTATAACACCAAGGTCATGGATTCAGATCCTCAGTAAGGCCAGGTGCCAAAAAAATTAAAATAAAATAAAATAAAAATATAGATAGAAAAAAATGCATGAATGGGAAATGTAAAAAAGAAAATACCTATAGTTACACAAATGTAGGGCAAGAAGTCCTCTGCTTTAGGGGAAGTATAACAGCACCTTTTATGTGATTTGACAAGGCTGCCCCTCCTCTTGGAATTTAAAGAACCAACTTGCATTGACATCTCCAAGAGGTAATAACCTATACCCCAACTCCTACTACTCTCTAATATTCAAAGTCCACATGACCTATGGAAAAAACAGATGAGTTCTGTATTAGTCCATTTTGTGTTGCTATAACAGAACACCTGAGACTGGGTAATTTACAAAGAACAGAGGTTTATTTGGCTCATGATTCTGGGACAGCTGCATCTGGCATGGGCCTCAGGCTGCTACTACTCATGGAAGAAAGCAGTAGGCAGCCGGCAGGTACAAGCAGATCACATGGTGAGAGGAAGCAAGAGAAAGAGGGGAGGTGCAAGAGAAAGAGAGGAGAGGTACCAGGGTCTTTTAAACAAGCAGCTCTTGCAGGAACTAATAGAGGGAGAACTCACTCATTAATCCTCCCTCCCCCAAGGAGAGCATTAATCCATTCATGAGGGATCCACCCCCATGACTCAATCAGTTTCCAGCCACATTGGGGATCAGATTTCCTCATGGGTTTTGCGGGGACAACACATCCAAATTCCATCATTCTGCCCCTGGTCTCCCAAAACTCATGTCACTCTCATATACAAAATACAATTTTTCCATCTCAACAGTCCCAAAAGCCTTAGCTTGTTCCAGCACCAACTTAAAAGTCCAAAGACCAAAGTCTCATCTGAGACCAAAGGCAAAACTCCTTCCAGCTGTGAACCTGTAAAAATCAAACCCAAATTTATCTACTGCCAAGATACAATGTTGGAACAGACATTGGGTACACATTCCCATTCCAAAAGGGAGGAATAGATCAGAAGAAAGGAGAAACAGGCCCCAAACAAGTCTGAAACACAACAAGGCAAACATTACATCTTAAAGCTCCAAAATAATATTCTTTGACTTCAACTCCTGCATCCTGGGCACAATTGGACATGTGGGTCCCCAAAGCATTGGGCAGTCTCATTTCCATAGCTCTGCCAGGCACAGCCCAGTGGGTTGCTCTGGTACCTGTGGCTTTTCCAGGCCTGTGTTGCATGTTACTATTGACCCTGCAGTTCTGGGGTCCTGATGGCAGCCCTGCTGCCTTGGCTCTACTAGACATTTTCCTGGTGGGGGCTCCAACCCCACATTCCTGCTCAGCATTGCTCTAGTAGATGGCCTCTGCAGTGGCTCTGCTGCTGCGGCAGGTCTCCACCTGGGCCCCAGGCTTTTCCACACATCCTCTGGAATCTGTGTGGAGGCTGCTGTGCCTCCACTGCTCTCACATCCTGTTGTCGTGCAGACTTAACACAACGTGGACACCACTGAGGTTTCAGGCTTCTACTCTCCAGAGCTGCTAAACAAACCACACTTGGGGCTGTTTAAGGTAGGGCTGCTCCAGCCAGAGCATCTGGGATGCAGGGAGCAGGTTCCTGTAGGCAGCTGCATCCCAGGTCTGTCCTCTGGTACAACTCAGTCCTTCTAGGCCTAAGGTCTGTGATGGGAGGGGCACCCTTCCAGACTTCTGAAATGCCTGCAGGGCTTTTCTCTCATTGTCCAGGTTATTAGCATGTGGCTGCCTCACCACCAAGATTATGTCTTTAGTAACCAGTTTATCTGCTTCACCCTTGCATTTTTCTCCTGCTCCCCAGTTCTCTACTGCATGGCCAGGCTGCAAATTTTCCCAAACACTACATTTTTCATCCCTTTTAAATTCTGGCTTTACATCATGCCTTTGCTACCATAACTCAGAGTAGGCTATTAGAAGTAGCCATGCAGCTTCCTTAATGCTTTCCTGCTAAGAAATTTCTTCTGCCAGATACTCTGGTCCACCACTTTTAAGTTCCAACTTCCACAAAGTCCAAGGGCATGGACATGATGTAGCCAAGTTCCTAGCTGTGATGTATCAAGGGTTATCTTTTGTCCAATTCCTGATAAGTTTCTTATTTCTATCTGAGACCTCAGCACCTTCATGGTCTTTAACGTCCACATTTCTATCAGCATTCTGGTCACAACCATTTAACCAATTTCTAAAATGTTCCAAACATTCTCTCATCTTGTTGTCTTCTTCTAAGTCCTCCAAACTCCTCCAACCTTTGCCCAAAACCCAGTTCCAAATCTGCATCCACATTTTTGGGTATCTGTATAGCAACCCCCCACTCCTGGTACCAATTTTCTTATTAGTCCATTTGTGTTGCTATAAGAGAAATACCTGAAACTGGGTAGTTTATAAAGAACAGAGGTTTATTTGGCTTATGATTCTGGGACAGCTGCATCTGGCATGGGCCTCAGGCTGTTTCTACTCATGGTGGAAAGTGGCAGGCAGCTAGCAAGTACAAGCAGATCACATGGCAAGAGGAAGAGAGAGGGGAGGTGCCAGGGTCTTTTAAACAACCAGCTCTCACAGGAACTAATAGAGGGAGAACTCACTCACTAATCCCCCCTCCCCCATGAATTTAGGGAGGACAACACATCCAAACTCCATCAAGTTCCTTCCAAGGAACAGTGGTAGAACACAGTGGTAAAATCCTTAAAATAAAGTTAACCTGAGGTAATAATGAAATAGCATATTAAGCCAGCTCTAGTACTGAGTCTTTGACAGAAAGGGAACTGTAGTTCTCAAAGTGTTGTTGTAGCCTTCCTGAGGCTGACTTCAGCACTGGGTTAAGTGACTTTGTGTGAAAACCTATAGGCCTTGTGATCCCAGGCAAGCTTTCCTTTCCTTGATGAGTTACTTTTCCTCCCACAGCTGCTTTGGAGGGGCAGGGGTTTGCCCCAGCATCTGAGAGAGCAGCCAGAACTGTGTACTTAGTTGGATTCTTCATGCTCTGCATTACACCCTAGAAGACAGCTTCTCCTTCAGAGAAAAAAAGTTCTATAGATAGGATACTTGGAGACATTTTCAAGAAGCCATTAGGCATTTGAACTGAGCCAACCACTAATCATTCTGAGAAAAATATTTTAGCTTTGTCTTTCATAAAGTTTGACTAAAATAAGGGGAAATGACCATGATAAACTTAACTTAATATTTGTTGAGACATTTATTAAGTTTGCTAAGTATAAAGCAGTATACTGGGCATGATGGGATATAATTGGGTAAAACAGACAACCAAACATTGGGGTGAGGAAAATAGAACAGTCAGGCCCCCTTGCCTCAGGTCCAGTTGGGGGTGGTGCAGCACAATCTTTGTAAACAAGTTGTGTGGGAGTAGAGTTAGTGTGTGTGCACACCCAGGTACTTTTAGCTTGTTGCTATTCTTGTGTGTTCTTCAGTGTGTGAAGCAGCAGCTGGGCAGAGCTCGGGTCTAAAAATAGAGCATGTTTACTTTGCTGGCAGCTGCTCAGTTTTTTCTTTGGACTTTGCCGGCAGCTGCTCAGTTTCTCTTTAGACTGCCTAGCTCTTAGACATGTGTGTGCTAAATAAAGACTATTCTTTCTTCACCCACAGCTCCAAGGACCTTTTCCTGTTACCTAGCTTGTAGACCTGCATATGAAGGGTTTGTGAATGGGCTTTAGGGGTCTGTGAGCTCCAGACCCAGCCCTAGCTCTACAACTGGTCACTGGTTTCAAGGAACTTATTGTCTAGGACTGGACTGTCCGATATGTAGCCATTAACCTCATGTAATTATTTAAGTTTAAATTAAGCATAATTAAATAAAATTTTGAATACAGTTTCTCAGTCACTGTAACCACATTTCAAGTGCTCTATCACCACATTAACATCAATACAGAAACTTCTATTAATACTGGTCTAGAGTGGGGGGTTGGCTGTGGTATTCAGTTTTGTGAGCCATACCGTCTTTTGTGCAACTACTGAGCTCTGCTATTGTAGCATAAAAGCAGCCGCAGACAATAAGTAAATTAATAAGCATGACTATATTCCAAATAAAACTTTATTTACAAAAATAGGCAGCAGGCCAGCTTGTCCTGTGGACCATAGTTTGCTGAGCCTCTGTCTAGAGAAAGAAACTAACTATAGTGTAAGGCTATAAAATAGAAATAGAAAATCGAGTACAATAATTAACTTTCTGTGGCAATTTAAACAGTCTTTATGAGTACATTACCTACAATAATAAGTAATTTTTGTTTTTAGCCACTGGCTTTGGGTGATTTGTTATGCAGCAGTAGACAATGGATACACTTAGTCATGTTATTTCTTTAAACCTCACATAAACAATTTTCTGAATACCAATATAGAGTATATTTACCATATTTTATATCTTCCAATGCTCAACATTCTCATCCTGTATGGAGCTTTTACCAACTTTTCCATGCAAATCTGTCAGTCTCTCCTCTAATGGCCATAAACATTCTAAAGTCTCTATTACTGCACATTGAATTCTAAGTATTTGTTACACACCTCTCTCAAAGTATATAAGTAAGTTCTTCAAGATTTTTTCATTTTTGAATCCCCAGCACCTAAACACAAATTTGGTTCCTAATAGGCATTCAAGAAATGTTTGTAAAATTAGTATAGCCATGACTTAATATTACTATGAGTACCTTCAGAGCCTACATATTTAGCATTTTATAGAAGTTTTGTGTTCTAGGTATTTCATAATGCTTATTTAGCTATTGTTTACATCCTTGCAGTAGTTCAATATTTTGTCTGTTCAAAGATTCACTGAAGTCATGAATTTCTATGCATTGCATTTGATTCACCTAAATTTTCAACCCATAAGTTTTTTGTTAATAAATGTCACAATCTCAAAACAGACTAGAGTTATGATTTTTGTGCATATATACTTTTTCTAAAAAATGTACATAAACTCATTTTACAAAGTGGCATGATTTACACTTTGGCATTAGCTGAAAGGCAGTTGCATTTTCACCTAAAGCTGCCGTGAATATATATATTTTTTAAGTAAGTATAATTTATATATTAAACACGCATTTTTATGACCAGGAGTTATAATTGGAAACAAGGGAATTACACACACAAAAAATGAAATATTATTTATTATTTAATAATCCAGTTGTATCTAGTTAGAAATCCTTTTAACAAAGATCAATCATAGTATTAGATAAAGTATTACCAGATTAAGGTGTATTTTCATAAGAAACAGTACAGGCTGCAGTCATCAGGGGAGAAATCTGTTCAGTTGTAAGGAAGTGCATCAAGTTAAAAGTCTAGATAAATAACTAGATTTCTTATTATTTAACAAATAAATAAATGACCTTTTCCCTAAAACTATAGTGTTTCTTAAAACTGATAATTAAAGTTCATTTTCTGCTTGATATAACTTTAACTCTTTAATTACATGTTAAAGAATAAATTAGAAAGTAAAAGAACAAAAAAGAGGATTTAATTTATATTGAAAAAGATACTTTTGGTTTTTTTGCATTTAGTTATTATTTCAAAGTAGATTTAAAAAATCAGCCATTCATAATGGTCTTCCTAAGTAACTTAAGAATATAAACCACATGACATAAAATAGCCCTAGACTGTATTTATTTTCCATATGTCAAATTAAAATATTATTAATTTGCATGAAATGTGATTTACTCTCAAAGCTTTCAAGTTAATGAATACATGTTTCAGAAAAAAAGTCAAGAAGTAAACATTTAAGTATTCAATTGTCTAAAAATACTATCACATTAAATATTTTCTATAATATATATATATTGTTTTCATTAATTTTTGACTCCAATTATAGCACCTACTGCAGGTGTGTCTTTTTCCTGAAGTAAATTGACATCACTGGCACATGATATGCAGTTATTGAGGTCATAAATATGCTAATAATCAGAGAACTCAGAAGTTTACTTTCACCTGGAAGGACGGCAGGGCACCTTTACTGGATTGTTCCAGAATGGTGACAACTCACTGGTTCTGTGCCACAATTGAGCTCATGGAGACATTTATTATCTCATCATCCCAAAGGAGTGCTGGCTCATCCTCTACATTGATGTCAATGTAGTGGCAGCTATGCAAGATGCCAGGGGGTAAGATATCAATTCCACCAAAGCACAGGTATCTACCACCTCTGTAAAATTTCTGAAGAGCCAGTGAAATGGAGCATTTCCCTACC
Source organism: Cynocephalus volans (assembly GCF_027409185.1). Lineage (NCBI taxonomy): Eukaryota > Metazoa > Chordata > Mammalia > Dermoptera > Cynocephalidae > Cynocephalus > Cynocephalus volans. Next base: position 128,198,045 of record NC_084470.1, on the reverse strand, counting down.
CTCTCTGATGGGAAGCAGAAGTTCTTACACCTTTTCATTCCCTACTGTAAAGAAAGAGTCAAGACCTTTTGATTTTAGAAGCAACATATACCACATTTAAGCATACCGTTCCCATCCATTCATCAAATTTACCAAAAGGCTGAATAGTTTTAATGGGTTCCAGAGCAAGTGAAAATGTAGCAAAAAAATGTAATGCAATTACAAGGAAGCTTTAATTATACTCAAGTGTCCATGACTAGTTGTACTGCTTTTGGCAAATCTAGGGGGGAAATTCTAATGTCTGCTCCCAGGGTCTTAGAGCAAAGCCACATATTTTAGCAATACCAGTTCTCTTTTGAGAAACAGCTCTTGACTTGATCTGTCCCTGGCAGAGAATGAAAGTCTGACTTTTGAACATAAGGTGGTAACATAACACCATTGCTGTCACAAACTGGGGGTTATCTGACTTCCTTTTCATAAAGCTGGGCACACCCAGTGGCATTCCACTATTCAAATGCAAGTAAAAGAGACCCTGAAAACACAAGTAAATGGCATTAACAACTAATTTTCATTCCCAATTGGCCTTTTGCACTGCCACCCATCCCTCAATCTCTATTTATGTCTCATGGGAGTTTCTGATTATTAATTGACCAGGAGGGAAAAAATTCAAGTCTTATTTACAGGTATCACTGTATAATGTACTGGCACCAGACAAAAATCCACAACAGAGGCTTTACAGCCCCACCCAAGGTGACCTTTAAAAAGCATGGGTGGGAGAGTGGGTAGACAAACCTTTTAATAACTTATCTAGCCCACTTTGCATTGAAGGAGATAGTCTTAAGGCAAGTACCTATGCTTTTCTTTCCTGAGTAATCACTTTCCCTCAAGGGCTTCTCTGGGCCACATCCTAGCATCTGAAGTAATGGTCAAAGCTGGGAACTTGGAGCCTCCATAGCATGAATTAGAAGTTTGTAGGTGACATACACTTCCTATTATTGTGAAACCGGACTCATGTTTTTGAAACTTCAGTATTTAATTTAAATAGTCTTCTTTTAGGTACACAAAAATGGTACTACTAAATTGGAATTCAATATTTCAGATTCTTCATACCTTTAAGCAAATAGACCAAAAGTGGGTTTTGCTATTGGCTTGGGTGATTGATCCTGATTATTAAGAGGAAAAAGGAATACTGGGGAAAATGAAAAATAAAGCTGGATAGAAGGAAGCCAGAGAAAAGCCTGGAGGATCTTCAATTTTCAGTGTTAAAAATTAATGGAATTTTAGTTCTTACTATAATGGTTCAGATTAACCCTCCAATGTTAAACAATCAGAAGACTGGGTAATGTTATATGAAACATTAGATGACAAGCAGTATAGAACAATAATCACTGAAAGAAGAGAAACGAAACAGGTGAGCCATACAGTTACCCCAGCTTATTGCGTAAAGAGAGCTTCCAGGCTGCAGTAGTGGCAAAGTCCCCATAACAGAGCCTGGCAGTCCTGCTGAGCTGAAAAAACAGAGTTCAGAGTTAAGGGAAGCCAAAACGGCTAATTCTGGGCATAATGTCAGTAAGGAGAATGATCCACAGACAAAAGGCCACAGAGATCTACAGGGGGTCGACTTGAGTCTAGGGCTGAATAGTGATGGGCACACGGAGATTGTGGAGGAGAAAATAAAGTTTGAGAATGGATTGCCAGAAAGGAGTAGGTGGAACATTCCCTGGAAGTCCACACAGTCAAGAATATTTCATGTTCCAATCAATCAGAATAGAAAGACCCCTGAATAAATAGGGCATTGAATAGAGATCCTACAAGGTTATTTCCTCAGTAGTGGAGTCATATAAGCTCTCAGGGTAAAGGCTCCTCCAGATATGTCTTAACAAAACTTAAAAGAAGACTTGAAGAAGTCAAATTGATACCAAGTAACTTAGCAGCATTCCAGAACAATATTTAAGGAATACATTAAATATGTACCACCAGCTACATAAAGTTTATAGTGTTTGACATCCAATAAAAAACTTTCCTTAGGGAAAAAAAAATCAGGAAAGTATAATCCCTAACCAAGAGGAAAAAAAATCCATGAATAGAAACAGACCACAAATGACAGAGATAATAGAATCATTGCAAAAGATATTTTTGAAAAAAACTATTATAAAAAAATCATCTTAATGATTTGAATTTTTGAAATTTGAATATTAAAAAAGACCAAAATTCAAATTCTAGAGATAAAAAAATACAATATCTGAAATAAAAAATATGCTAAATGGGATTAACAGCAGATTCAATATAGCAGAAGGCAAGATTAGTGAACTTGAAAATATAGCAACAGAAAGATCCAAAATGACAAACAGAAGGATAAAAGACTGAAAAAAAAATGAGTAGAACATTCACAACCTTGTGAGTCAATATCAAGAAGCCTAACATAATGTAGCTGAAGTCTAAGAAGGAGGGGTATGGTCAACAGAAAAAAACTGTGAAGAATAATGGCAGAAATATTCCCAAATTTGTTGAAAAACACAAATCTACAGATCCAAGAAGTTCAGTGAACCCAAACAGAAAAATCATAAAGAAAACCACAGGAAGACATCATAGTTAAATTGCAAGAAGCTGGTGATAATGAGAAAATCTTAATAGTAGCCAGAGAAAAAAAGTCACATTACATAGACAGGAATAAAGATAGAAAGACAAAACTACACAAGATAGTACTACACACCCACTAGAATGGCAAAAAATTAAAACTATAAAAAACTAACTATTTTTAATAATTGTGGTATTGGTACTGTTATTCTGATACTTCTGTGTGCATACTGTGGATAAGGCAAATAAGCAAGTATGTGATATTCTAATTATATCATTTTTCAGGATCTTGAGAATTGTGGTTCTCAGCATTACAAAGGATATTTAGATATACAACAGAAGAGCTACAGATGTAACATAGCGCTGACTCTGAATTGAAAATATAAGTATGATCTCATGATATATTTTATCTGAAAACGTATTTCCTACTCTTTCCAATGAAAATACATGGAAGCAAATGACCACCCTAGCAGAACTAAGTATCCACTAAAAGGAGCCTTAGCTAGTTCCAAGTCTAGGGTGGAAAATGTAGAAAATGCATGTGAAATGCCTTGTCATACCAAATAGCAAATAAACCATCAAAGGCTACTAGGGTCTTATCATTTAGGACACTGGCCAGGCAGAGCATCAATAGAATGATGGCTGCAATGACTGGAAACAGAAATGTTTAAACCTGCGTGTTTGTAGGGATATAAAACCAATCAAAAGCCTAACTGATCACTGTTGGATGGTTTAGACAACAAATTCATTACTTTAAAAACTGGTAAATAAAGGGATAGAGTCAAATATTTATCCTGCTTTCTCTACATGAACTGTGTGTAACACCCCTTAACTAAATGACAGATAAGTAGAATTTTCTTTTTAGAGAAATATTTCAGCTAATAAGGAAGGAATGTTACAATTAGATTATCACTATTTTGCAACTTCTAATAAATTAATGAAGGTAGATATTAAGTATTAACAGCTACTAACATCACAAAAAGAGAGACATTTTGTGCCTCTTAATAGCATATAACAATATCTATGAAGTGTCTTGGCAATAAAAAATAAAAAAAAAAAAACCCAAAAACTAAATCTGATCAAGTCTCTAGATCTAATCTCTAAGTTATAAGAAGTACAAATAACCATTTCTTAAACAGGGAAATTTCAAAGGGGAAAAATGTATCAAGGAGGAACCTATAGATTAAACACAATAAGAAAACAAAGTCACTTAAAAGACAAAAATTTTAACAGTAACTATATATTTGTTGATATTTAAAAAAATTCCCAGCCAAAAAAAAAAACCCAATTAAATTATTTTTATATGAATTTATATATAAACATATATAAAATTCCCTCTTCTTTTAGGTGTGGTTATGTTTTAAAAGAGTTCATAGCTTTTAGGCATAAGTACTAAAATATTTATACTGTTTGGCATTTGCTACAAAATAAGATTGGAGGAGTAGATGTGTTTCAGATGAAAAGAGTTACCATGGGTATGTGAATGTTGAAGCTGCTTGATGGGTACATGGGAATTAATTGTACTTTTTATGTATACTTTTGTATTTGTTTTATATTTCTACAATAAAAATTTTAGGGTAATAAAATAGAACAAAAATAGAACTCTAAAGAAAGAAAAGTAATGAAAGACAATAGCAGTCCTGAAAAGGAGTTCAGCCAGGGCTCAAGTCCTTCAGAAATACAGATATAATTTGTTCAACTACAGAGTTCACATAATTCATTAAAAACTAAAGATATACCATTTTAGGAAGAGAAATTTCAAACAGTTTACACAAATGTATAATAATATTTCATTGTTACTATTACATGAGGAAAAGTTTGGTTTTATTTGTCTCTTTATTTCAACTAATTAATATATTTTATTCCTTTTTGCCCCTATCCATATACAGAGTAAAAGTATCCACCTTTCTTTTAGAGCACATGCCATTTTTGTTTACATTAAAAGAAATGCTCCTGCTGCTGCTCTTCCTATTTATTTTTTTTTAAAAAAGGCATTTTGTTTTTGTGTTCTTTCTGAAGAGGATCGTCTTAGGTAGCTTCATTTTACTGGAAATGGCAGAACTATACTCTATGGGAATAGGGACGGATACCTCTATTCTACTTAAAAATAATTTTTGCAATATACCCTTAGTGTTTGAGGTGAAAAAGGAAAAAAAAAATATGTATATATCAACTGCTTCGTTATGTCATTCCCAGTCTGATTAAACACTGACTTGTAATAAGTTCCCATTTTCACAAAAATACTTCACGTTTTGAAGAAAAGTGGGGGATGGAAAAAAATAAGGAAGAAAGTGGGGTGAAAAAGAAGAAAAAAGGAATAAAAAATGAAGATAGGAAGGGAGAGTGGGCCTATTTTTCTCAAGAAATTTGCATTGTACCAGGAGATACGTTTTTGTAATTAAGTTCTTTAACTCTTTTCTTTCATTCCAAAAAAAATTTCATTTACTGCAGGTGAAACAATGCAATAACAGAATAGAAAGCACTTCTGTACCCCATAGATATGTACCATCAACTATGTTACAATTTAAAAAAAGGAAAAAAAAAGAAAGCACTGATTCCCTCCTGGCCCCAGCCCTGAGGCAACCGATGTCATCAACTTCTCCCCTTATTTATAAAAACTCCCAAAGAGGATTTAAAGTTGTTTTTGTTTGTTGGTTTGTTCGCTGTCTCAAACATTAGGTAATACTGTAAATATGCTGGAACTTGCTTTACCCACTTAACATTACATCAAGGGCTTCTCAAGTCAACAGATAGAAGCCTATATCATTCTTTTAAATAGTCACTGAATATTCTATAGTAAGAATATACTGCATATAACTATTTATTGCCCTATTACTAGACAATGAAATTGCTTCAATTCTTTTTTTTTTTTACCACCACAATCAATGCCACAATAAAGATTTTTTTAATGTGGATTTAAATGATGATGTTTATATTTCTACAGGGAAATCTGTGGAGTTGGCAGGTCAAAGAGAGTATATATGCTAAATCACAATAGACATTGCTAGCTTTCTTTCCAAAATGTTTCCAATTTATATTCCCACTAACAATATGTTACAGTGTCTATTTTCCCATTTATGTCTTACCAACAATGAATATTATGGCCCCTTTTAATTTTGCCATCAGATAGGAAAGATTATAAATTATCAAAAGAACTGTTCTTTAGTGTTTTCCTTAAATTGAGTTCACCATCTATCTGTTTAGGTCTCTGCCATCTATGCCGGTCTGCTCCATAAGGTCAGCATGGAGACTAGATTTAAGCAGTGGTTTTCTTTGGCATACTCTGAGGTCCCAGACTGCCTATAGGAGATTGTATCATTGGAATCGTATTACCAGGAAAAAAAAAGCATGTTATGTAGGTTAATACCACCATTGTCATATGTGAAAAATACCTTGATAATCACTGGAAACAAAATAATAGAAACACAAATCTCAGGGGTGGAAGGAGTTACCCAATGCTTAAATCTTATCTATAAAATCCCTACCAATTTATTATTCCACATCTGCTTAAATTCCTCTAACGATGGAGAACATACAAAAGCAGACAGCCTATTCCACAATAATAAAGCTAACTTTTACTGAACGTGTATTCTGTACCAGACACAATTGTAAGTGCCCGGCAGGAAGTATCTCATTTAATCCTTACAAAAACCCTATGGGGGAGGATTTACTATTACACCTATTTCACAGAATAAACCAACGCACAGATCAAACAGCCGACAAGTGGTTGTAGTGGATTTGAAGTCAATGGGAAGCCATAGTCAACCTCTACACCCTACTGCCTCCCAGAGGCAGGCTTATAAAACTGTTAATGCCAACTCTTTTTCTTTACACAATGCTGAAAATTTCTTCCTGTAGCTTTGTTTCATTGCTTTTACTTCTACTCCTCTTATTTACATAAATTCTCCTAAATTATTTTACATATGAAAGTACTACAAATATTTGAAAATAGCTATGAGGTTCTCTGTTAGACTTTAGTTCTAGAAACCAGAGTGTGTTTAATGAGAGCCTAAGAAAAATCAACTCATAGAACCCACCCACTGTCAAGAGAAAGACAAGGTAAGGAATCATATCTCTTACTTATCATGGACTCTAAGTCAAGCTGACTATGAATCTTTAGAAGAAATAGGACTAAAAATTTCAGGAGGGACTAAGTCCCCAGCATTAATACATAAAATATTAATGAGAAAGATTAACGTAATACTGTACCATTATATTTTCAATGTCTCAGTCAAATCCATCAGTGAAATGTATGCTCCTAAAAAGATTCCCAAAGAATACCTCAAATACCTAAGGATTAAGTTCTTTAGAAGTACAATGAGAAATGAGAGTGTGGCACTTACAAGAGACAAGTTTAATGATATTCCAGTTATAGGAATTCAAAGATAATGGAGGATAAAATAATAAAATAAAATAAAATAAAAAAACACATTTCCACACTTATCATAAAAGAATGGATTTGGTAGAAATTCAAATTCAAAAATAAAATCAGATGGCATAATGGAAGTAAAGTATGTTCATAATGAATATCTGGTATGTCAGTCAAATGTTCAGCAAGAGTATACTCATGTAAGGTCTCTCTCTCTCTGTTTCTCTCTCTCTCTCTCTCTCTCTCTCTCTCAACATATGCCCTTTACTGTTAAAATACCTAGGATTTAGGTTACATTTTCCAATTATAATCTCTTGGGTTACAGAGTTATTATGTGTTTTAATTTTTCTCTGTCCTTTACACTTTTAGAAAAAGGAATAAAATTAGCACTTCTCTTGAAATCCAGGCCATATTAACATTATAGCTCTTTTATTTTGCTATATTATTTGCACACATGTGAAGTCAAGACCTCATGGAGTTTCATATCTGATAATTCCCTTTTAATTTTCTAACTGCTCATTTCTCAGTGTATTCATCATCATGTCTTTAAGTTCAAGATACCAGCCTAGCCATGTATTACTATCCTGCACTGAAATAATTAAAAACCAAACACTAAACACTTCTTCCAAACACTACAAATAAAAACTAGTAAAGGAGAAATAGCTTTATTAGATGATTATGTTTTTTTAAATTCTATTCCTTATTTGTAATTTGTAAGCAATTTTGTATAACATTTATAAAAATTTGGTTCTACATTTTTTAAGTAGTGGACTGTTAAGATAATTAATTGCTAAATCTATCTGAATATCCTTGTTATGGGTTTGCTTTGAACTTGATTATTGATTGTTGATTATTAATTGAATAAGTTGAAGATGATTCAACTAGATACTATTACTTTGGAGATTTTTTGAATATTCAGTTTTCTAAATTTAAGTGAAATGGATGCGCTTTTTAAAAAAATGAACTTTATTTTAATAAAAAATAATAGACGTATTTTTTAACTTCTGAAACACTGCTACAGATAAAATATAACCATTGATGTACCTATTTATTTCATTAACAAAAAAATTATTTTGGTTTGTAGCTCCACTTTTTATTTTCTACATGATTTAAAAGACAAATGCATAAATAAAAGACAAATTATAAATCTATATTATTGGGCACACAATCTATAAAAATATAATTTTGGGGGGACCTTGCTATTATCAGCACCACACTCTATCTATCTGGCTGGTGAACCAACCAGCCAGCCCTAAAAATGTAATTTGTGACATCAACAATATAAAGGATGAACAGAGCTGTATAGGAGCGGAGTTTTTGTATGCTATTGAAATTAAGTTGGTACAATTCAAATTTAGAATCTTAAATGTGAGAACCATGGTAACCACAAAGAAAATATCTATAGAATGCACATGAAAGGAAATAAGAAGGGAATCAAAACCTTTCACTATAAAAATCAACTACACACAAAAGAAGGTAGCAATGGAGGAAAAAAGGGGGGAAAAACTATAAGACATGCAGAAAATAACAAAATGGCAGAAGTAAGTTCACCCTCATCAGCAATTATTTCAAAATAAATGGATTAAACTTTCCAATAAAATGTCAGATATTGGCAGGATGGATTTGAAAAATGATCCAACTACAGCAGTCTCTCCTTATCCACTGGAGAGATATTCCCAGACCCCAGTGAATGCTTGAAACCACAGACAGCACACCAAACCCTATGTATATACTCTGTATTTTCTTATACATACACATCTATGATAAATTTTAATTTATAGATTTTATAAATTAACTAATAATAAAATAGAACAATTAAAACAATACACTGTAATAAAAGTTATATAAATGTGGTCTCTCTTTTTCCTCTCCAAATACCTTATTGTACTGTACTAAACCTTCTTTTTCTTGTGATCTGATAACCAAGATGGCTACTCAGTGACTAATGAGTGGGTAGCATATACAGAATGAATACACGAGACAAAGGGCCTGGGTGGGACAGAGTGGGATGGCATGAGATTTCATCACGATACTCAGATAGGTACACAATTTAAAAATCTACAAATTGTTTATTTCTGGAATTTTTCTTTTCTTTTTTTAAATTTATTTTTATTGTGGTAAAATGTATGTAACATAGGGATTGCCACTTTAAGCATTTTTAAACATACAATTGAGTGGAATTAATTATATTCATAATACTATGTGACCAGCACCTCTATCTATTTCCAAAACTTTTTCCTCATCCTAAATATAAACTATATACCCATTAAGCAACAATTTATTCCTTCCTTTCAGTTTCTGGTAAACTTTCATTTACTTCTGTCTTCAAAAGTTTTTTTTCTTTTAAATTTATTTTTTCTTAATTGACCCATGACAATTGCATATATTTATGGAGTATAATGTGATATTTGGGTACAGTTATACAGTGTGCAATGATCATATTAGGGTATTTAGCATATTCATCATCTCAAGTATTTGTCACCTCTTTGTATTGGGAACATTCAAAATCCTCTCAATTAGCTACTTGAAGTTATACAGTAATTTGTTGTTGACTATAGTCTCCCTATATTGTTATAAAACACTAGATCATATTCTTCCTGTTTCTCTACTATTTTGTATCCATTGGCTACTCCCTCCGCATCCCCCTCCCCTTACCAGTCTCTAGTAACCACTATTCTACTCTCTACTTCTGTGAGATCAACTTTTTCAGCTTCCACATATGAGTGAGAACATGCAGTATTTCAATTTCTGTGCCTGGCTTATTTCACTTAACATAATTCTCTCCAAGCTCATCCATGCTGCTGCTAATGGCAGATTTTCATTCTTCTTTATGACTGAGTAGCATTCCATTGTGTATATCGACCACATTTTCTTTATCCAATCATCTGTTGATGGACATTTATGTTCATTCCAAATATTGGCTATTGTGAATAGAGCTGTGAAAAACATGGGAGTGCAGGTATCCTTTCAGCACACTGGTTTTCTTTCCTTTGGATATATGCCCAGTACTGGGATTGCTGGATTGTATGGTAGCTCTATCTGTAGCTGTTTGAGAAAACTCCATATTGTTTTCCATAATAGCTATACTAATTTACATTCCCACCAATGATATATAAGAGTTCTGCTTTCTCTACATCCCTGCCAGCATTTGTTATTTTCTGTCATTTTGATATCAGCCATTCTAACTGGGGTGAGATGATATCTTATTGTGGTTTTGATCTACATTTCTCTGATGATTAGTGATGTGTTGGCCATTTGTATGGCTTCTTTTGAGAAATGTCTATTCAGGTCCCCTACCCATTTTTAAATCAGACTATTTTGGTTTTTACTAAGGTCCTTATATATTCTGGATATTAATCCTTTTTCAGTTCATAGTTTGTGAATATTTTCTCCCATTCTGCAGGTTGTCTCTTTGCTCTGTTGATTGTTTCCTTTGCTGTGCAGGAGCTTTTCAGTTTGATACAATCCCATTTATTTATTTTTGCTTTTGTTGCCTGTACTTCTGAGGTCTTATTCATAAAACCTTTGCCCAGTCCTATGTCCTGAAGCATTTACCCTGTGTTTTCTTCTAGACATTTTATAGGCTTGGATCTTACATTTAAGTCTTAATCCATTTGAGTTGATTTTTGCATATGGTAAGAGATAGGGGTTTAGTTTCATTCTTCTGCATATGGATTTTCAGTGTTCACAGTACCCTTTATTGAAGTGATTGTCCTTTCCCCAAAATATGTTCTTGGCTCCTTTGTTGAAAATTATTTGGCTGTAGGTATGTGGATTTAGTTCTGGTTTCTCTATTCTGTTCCATTGGTCTATGTGTCTGTTTCCGTGTCAGTACCATGCTATTTTGATTTATATAGCTCCACAGTATAATTTGAAGTCAGGGAGTATGATGCCTCCTGCTTTTCTTTTTGCTCCTGATTGCTTTGACTATTTAGGGTATTTTGTTGTGACATATAAATTTGTAGATTATTTTTTTCTATTTCTATAAAGTATGTCATTGGTAGCTTGATGGAGATTGCATTAAATCTATAGATTGCTTTGGGTAGGTCATTTTGAAAATATTCATTCTTCTAATCCATGAACATGGAAAGTCTTTCCATTTTGTGTGTGTGTGTCTTATTCTTTACTCTATGTTTTACAGTTTTCCTTGTAGAGATGCTTTCTTGATTTCTTTTTCTCCTACTTTGTTTTGGTATATTGAAATGCTACTGATTTTTGTGTGTTGCCACTTCACTGAATTTGTTTATCAAATCTAGGAGTTTTTGGTAGAGTCTTTAGGTTTCTCTCTATATAAGATTATGTCATCTGCAAACAGGGACAATTTGACTTCCTCCTTCCAATTTGTATGCCCTTTATTTATTTCTCTTGCCTAATTGCTCTGGCTTGGACTTCCAGTAAGTACTATGTTGAATAAAAGTGGTGAGAGTGGGCATCCCTGACTTGTTCCAGTTCTTAGGAGAAAAGCTGTTCTCCATTCAGTATATTAACTGTGGATTTGTCATATATAGCCTTTATTGTACTAAGATACTTTCCTTCTGTGCCAAATTTGACAGTTTTTATCATGAAGGGATGTTGAATTTTATCAAATGTTTTTCTGTGTATTGAGATGATCATGTTTTTTTTTTTTTCATTTTGATGATATACTGTATCACATTTTGATTTGCATATGTTGAAACATCCTTGCATCCCTGCGATAAATCCCACTTGGTCATGATGTATAATCTTTTTGACGTGCTGTTGGATTGAGTTTGCTAGTATTTTATTGGGGATTTTTGCATCTCTGCTCATTAGTGATATTAACCTGTAGTTTTCTTTATTTGTTGTGTCCTTGCCTGGTTTTAGTGTCAGGGTAATGCTGGCTACATAGTATGAATTTGCAAGAATTCCACTCATTTCAATTTTTGAAATAGCTTAAGAAGTATTGTTGTTAGTTCTTTAAATGTTTGGCAGAATTCAACCATCTGGTCCTGGGCTTTTGGGAAACTTTTTATTTCTGATTCAATCTGGTTACTTGTTATTTATCTATTCAGATTTTCTATTTCTTCTTGGTTCAGCCTTGGTGGGACATATGTGTCCAGGATTTTTTTTCCATCTTCTCTAGGTTTTCAAATTTGTTTGTGTATATTTGTTCATAATAGTCTCCAATGATCCTTTGTATTTTGCTGATGGCAGTTGTAATGTCTCCTTTTGCATTTCTGATTTTATTTATTTTAGTCTTTTCTCTTTTTGTTCTTGGTTATTCTAGCTAATGGTTTGTCAATTTAATTTATCTTTTCAAAAAACCAACTTTTCATTTGATTGTATTTTTAGTTTCAATCTCTCTTATTTCTACTTAGACATTTATTATTTCTTTTCTTCTACTTATTTTGGGTTTGGATTGTTCTTGCTTTTCTAGTTCCTTGAGATGCATTGTCAGTTGTTTATTTGAAGTCTTTCTGTTTTCTTGATGTAGGCATTTATTGCTATAAAATTTCCTCTTCATATTGCCTTGGCTATATCCTATAGGTTTTGGTATGTTGTGTTTCTGTTTTCACTTGTTTCAAGAAATGCCTTGATTTCCTTCTTAATCTCTTCTTTGACCCACTGGCCATTCAGGAGCATGTTGTTTAATTTTTATGTGTTTGTATAGTTTTGAAAGTTCTTCTTGTTATTCATTTCTAGTTTTACTCCATTATGGTCAGAAAAAATACTTGGAATGATTTCAATTGTTTTGAACTTGTTGTGATTTGTTTTGTCACCTAACATATGATCAGTCCTTGAGAATGTTCCATGTGCTGATGAAAAGAATGTGTATTCTGCAGCTATTGGATGAAATGCTCTGTAGAAGTCTGTTAGGTCCATCTGGTCTATGGTGCCATTTAAATCTGATGTTTCTTTATTGATATTCTGTCTCAATAATCTGTCCAGTGCTGACAGTGGGGTGTTTAAATACCCAACTATCATTGTGTTGGTGTCTATCACTGTCTTTAGATCTGATAATATTTGCTTTATGTATCTGGGTGCTCCAGTGTTGGCTGCATATATATTTGTAATTATTATATCCCCACTAGACTAGCAGCAGATTTTTCAGCAGAAACCCTACAGGCTAGGAGAGAATGAGATTATATATTTAAAGTACTAAAAGAAAAAAAACCTGCCAGTCAAGAGTATTATACGCAGCAAATCTATCCTTCAGAAATGAAGGAGAAATAAAGCCTTTCTCAGACAAGCAGAAATTAAGAAAATTCATCACTGCTAAAGTGGACTTACAAGAAATGCTTAGAGAAGTCCTACCTCTGGAAGGGAAAGAGCAGTAACAATTGTTATATCCTCTTGCTCAACTGATCCCTTTATCATTATATAATGCCCTTCCTCATCTCTTAGTACAGATTTTTGAAGTCTGTTTCATCTAAGTGTAGCTACTCCTGCTTGCTTTTGTTTCCCAACTGTATGGAATATCTTTTTCCATTCCTTTGCTTTCAGTCTGTGTGTGTCTTTGCAGATAAGGAGTGTTTTTTTGTAGGCAGCATATACACAGGCCAGTCTATATCTCTTAACTGGGGCATTTAATCCATTTTCATTCAATGTTAATATTGGTATGTGAGGTCTTACTCCTGTCATTTTGTTGGTTGTTTTCTGACTGTTTTGTATATCCTTTGTTCTTTTCTTTCCCTGTTATTGTTCATACTTGTAGTTTAGTGGTTTCCTCTATTGATAAGCTTTCATAACCTTCACTTTCTAACTGGCATATCTACTCTACCAGTAAACTTTATATTTCCCCCTGCAGTTCCTGCCAACCAGCTTTCTACTTTCTGCCTGTATGAATCTGATTACTCTAGGTATCCTGTATAAGTGGAATCACAATATTTATTCTTGTGTGACTGACTTATTTTGCTTAGCATAATGTCTTTAAGTTTCATCTATGTTGTAGCATGTGTCAGAGTGTCCTTCCTTTCTTAAGGTTGAATAATATTCCATTGTATGTATATAACACATTTTGTTTATCTATTCATTCATCCATAGACACATGGGTTGTTTCCATCCCTTGGCTTTTGTTAGTAATGCTGCTATAAACATGGTTGTACAAATATCTCTGAGTCCCTGCTTTCAATTATTTTGGGTAAATACCCAGAAATGGAATTGCTGAATAAAATGGTATTTCTAGTTTTAAACTTTTGAGGAACTGCCATACTATATTCCACAGAAGCTATACCATTGTACATTCCCACCAACAAAGCACAAAAGTTAAATTTCTCTACATCTTCTCCAACACTTACTTTGTTTGTTTTTATAGTAGTCATCCTAATGAGTATGAGATTATATCTTCTTATGGTTTTGATTTGTATTTCCCTAATGATCAGTGATGTTGAGCATTGTTTTATGTGCTTATTGGCCATTTGTATATCTTATTGGGAGAAACATCTATTCAAGTTCTTTACCCATTTTTTTGTGTGTGTGTGACTGGTAAGGGGATCGCAACCCTTGGCTTCGTGTCGCCCACACCACGCTCAGCCAGTGAGCGCACCGGCCATCCCTATACAGGATCCGAACCCGCGGCGGGAGCACTGCTGTGCTCCCAGTGCTGCACTCTCCCGAGTGAGCCACGGGGTCAGCCCTCTTTACCTGTTTTTGAATTGTTTTTTTGTTGTTGCTGCTGTTGTTGTTGAGTTTTAGGAGTTCTCTATATATTCTGGATATGAATACCTTAGCAAATATATGATTTGCAAATATTTTTTCCCATTCTGCAGGTTTTCTTTTTATTCTGTTGATAGTGTCTTTTCATGCACAATATTTTAAAATTTTTATGAAGTTCAATTTCCCTGTTTTGTTGCTGTTGCCAGTGCCTTTGCGGTCATATCCAAAGAAAACATTGTCATGAAGCTGTTGCCTATATTTTCTTCTAAGAGTTTTATAGTTTTAGGAAAGACACATTAAAACTATAGGCCTTATATTTAGCCTATGGATCCATTTTGAGTAACTTTTTGTATATGGTGTTAGATAAGAATCCAATTTTATTCTTTTGCATCTGGATATCCAGTTTTCCCACCACCATTTGTTGAAAAGACTGAGTTTTCCCTATTTGAATGGTCTTTGTGCTCTTTTCTAAAATTATTTGACCATACATGCAAGGGTTTATTTCTGTACTCTTTATTCTATTCCATTGGTCTACATGTCTATCTTTATGCCAGTACCACACTACTTTGATTACTGTTGCTTTGTAGTAAGTTTTGAAATCAGGTAGTGGGAGTCCTCTAGATTTCTTCATTTGAGGGATTGTTTTGACTATCTGGGGTTGCTTGAGATTCCATATGAACTTTACAATGGGTTTTTCTATTTCTGAAAAATAAAAGTCATTGGGATTTTGATAGAGATTGCATTAAATCTATAGATCACTTTAGGGAGTATTAACTTCTGAACAATATTAAGTCTTCAAATCCATTTATTATTTCCATTTATTTGTCTTCTTTAATTTTTTTCAGAATTTTATTTTTATAGTTTTCAGCATACGAGTCTTTTACTTTGGTTAACTCCTAAGCATTTTATTTATTATTATTATTATTAGAATTTTTCCAACCTTTATTTTTCCTGTGGCTATTTTTATTTTTATTTAAATATTTGGAGATTGGATCAATAGCTCATCCTAAAGGAAAGACTTTAATTAATTGCACATTAGATTTAAATTTTTTTATTATTATCATATTATTACAAATTGTAATTTTTCTTTATGCTTGTTACCTGATCTATTACTCCCCACACACCTTTCCTCCTCTACCCCCACCACTAGTATCCTTAGGTTTATTCTCTCCTTCTGAAAGTTCAATGTATTGCTGTGGTTCTTTCTTTCTTTTGTTCCTACTTTCTTAGCACCCAGTTATGAGTGAGGATGTGTTGTATTTTCTTTTCCTTGTTTGGCTTATTTCATCTAACATAATTTTCTCCAGACTCATCCATGTTGCTGAAAATGGCAGAATTTCATTCTTTTTTTATAGATGAGTAGTATTCCATTGTGTATATATACCACATTTTTCTTATCCACTCATCCATCGATGAACACATAGGTTGGTTCCATATGCTGGCTATTGTAAATAGAGCTGTGATGAACATGGGAGTGCAGGTAGCCATTTGACATGACTATTTCCATTCCTTTGGATATATACCCAGTAGTGGGATTGTTGGATCATATAGCAGTTCTATCTGCAGTTGTTTGAGCAACCTATACTGTTCTTCATAATGGCTGTGCTAATTTGCAGTCCCACCAGCAGTACAGAAGTGCTCCCCTTTCCCCAAATCCTCACCAGCATTTGTTATTCTCAGTCTTTTTAATCATGGCCTGTCCAACTGGGGTGAGGTGATATCTCAATGTGATTTTGATTTGCATTCTCTGATGATTAGTGATGCTGAGCATTTTTTTAAGTACCTGTTGGTCATTTGCATGTCTTCTTTTGAAAAATGTCTATTCATCTCCTTTGCCCATTTTTTAAATTGGATTATTTGTTTTCTTACTATATAGTTGTTTGAGTTCTTTATATGTTCTGGATATTAATCCCCTCTCAAATGCATTCTATGCAAATATTTCCTCCCATTCCACACTTGATCTTAGCCAAAAGGCCGAGAAGCGATTTTCCTCCCATTCCATAGGTTGTCTTTCCACCCTGTTGATTGTTTCCTTTGCTGTGCAGAAGTTTAATATAATCCCATTTTTTTTTTCTTTTGTTGCTTGTGCTTTGGGGTCTTATTCATAAAGTCTTTGCCCAGTCCTACTTCCTGTAGTGTTTCTCCTATGCTTTCCTTTAGCAATTTTATGGTTTTGGGTGTTATATTTAAGTGTTTAGTCCAATTCAATTTGTGGCCTAATATATCATCTATCTTGGAAAATATCCCATGCACACTTGAGAAGAATGTGTATTCTATTATTGTTGGATAGGTTGTTCTATATATGTGTTAGATCTAATCAGTTTATTGCCTTCTTCAAATACTCTATTTCCTTACTTATCCTCTGTCTGGTTGTTCTATCATTGAGAGTGGGGTATTGAAGTCTCCAATGATCATTATGGAACTATGTATTTCTCCCTTCAATTTTGTAAATTTTGCTTCATATTTTGAAGGATTGTTATTAGGTGCATAAATATTTATAATTGCTATATCTTTTGCTGTATTGACCTTTTTTTATATATATAATGTCCTTCTTTCTGTAATTTTTAAAAATTTTATTTTAAAAAGTTTTTGAAGTCTATTTTGTCTGATATTGGTATAGTCACCTTACTCTCTTCTGACTGGTATTTGCATGACATATCCTTTTCCATCCTTTCACTTTGAACTTATTTGTGTCTTTGGATGTAAAGTGAGTCTCTTGTAGACAGCATATAGTTGGATTATGTTTTTAAATCCACTCTGTCAATCTCTGTCTTTTGATTGCAGTGTTTAGTCTATATAGATTTAAAGTAATTACTGATAAGAAGGGAGTTACTTCTGTAATTTTAATATGCTTCATAGCTTTTTTTGTTTCTCATTTCCTCCATTACTATTTTCCTTTGTGTCTAGTTGTTTAGTTGTTTTTTGTAGTGAAACACTTAAACTTCTTTCCCATTTCACTTTTCCTTTAGCTGTTTTCTTTGTGGTTAATATGGGGACTACATTTAACAGCCTAACACTGTAAGATTCTTATTTAATTTAAACCTACTTGACTTCAGTAACATAAGAAACTTTGCTCCTTTCACAGCTGTCTCTACCTTTTCAGTTGTTGATGTCAGAACATTACATTTTTATGCATTGTGTGTCTGAAAACCTAAACTAATAAATTTTTTAATGTATTAATCTTTTAAATTAGGTAGAAAATAAAATGTTGATTTACAAACCAAGGTTATGATAATACTAGATTTTAGACTAATTAATTTTTTAAATGTATCAGTCTTTTCAACTATGTAGAAAACAAAAAGTGGAATTACACACCACTGTTATAATAATACTAGCTTTTATAATTGCCCATTTATTTACCTCTACTGATATCTTTATTTCTTCACATGACTTTGAGTACTGTCTAGTATCCTTTCATTTCAACCTGCAGAACTCCCTTTAGCATTTCTTGTGAGGCAGTTCTCAGTTTTTGTTTATCTGGAAAGATCTTAATTTCTCTCTCTTACTTTTGAAAGGCAGTTATGCCAAATATAGAATTCTTGGTTGATGGGTTTTTTTTCTTTTTTCTTTTAGCACTTTGAATATATCGGCCCACTGCTTTCGGGACTCCAACATTTCTGCTGAGAAATCTGCTGATAATCTTATTGGAGATTCCTTTTAAATGTCCACTAAGAGTGTTGGTAAGAGGTCAGAGGTTCTTCTTGGCTTGCTACTACCAGTTTGGTGACATCAGGCAAATCATCTAATCTCTTTAAATCTCAGCTCTTTGTCTGCTGTGGGATAACAACATAAACCTTGAAGTATTTTGTAAATATGCAAGTGAATTACTTTAAGTTGCTCCTAGAGGAGTTGCCAAGATAGGATTAGATATGCAAGGGAACATGAATGAAAGGAGAGAAAGGAAGGAAGGAGGAAAGGGTGGGAAGAGTAATACAACTAGTGGGTCCTCTGGTTATGGTCCCACCCTCTCATCTCCACTGTAAAGTGCACTCCTGAGTTGGATGCTATGCTGTATGAGATTCCATTCCTATGGATCAGGCATTCTATAAGCCCCTGGATTATTGTGCTGGCTGAAGTTCTGAGTGTAGGAAGGCAACCTCATACTAGAAGAGGTATATGTCCCTGTGAAGATAAACCACTGACCCTTCCAGTATGAGAGGGGTCCAGTGTAGCTGACTTGCCAACAAGTGGCAGATGATCCCCTTGAGGGATGCCACATCAGGAGCTCAGCATTGGTCTCTGTTGCTGACAGGTTGGACACTCAGCAGCAGCAGTAGCCAGTCTCGTAAGTGGTAGTCTATCCTGCCATGCCGATGCATAGTTCCCCTCTCTTCCAACCTGGTCCCTTCATTTATGTTTTCATCATGCCAATTTTATCAGCTGGCTAAGTCATTTTGTCTACTTGGTTACTTAGTGTCTCTTCCATGGTGAATACTCTCTGGTGAGTGTTAACACAAATCTTCATTCTCTGTGTCTATTCCCATGTGTCCATCACCTCTATTCCAGACCTCCTTGTCACCAATCTTCCATTCTATTCCTTTTTGGCCCCTCCTAGATGGCCAGGTCAAGGGTCACTGGCCAGGAACATGTATATATTCTCACATCAGGCCACATCTCCTTCCATGTAAAATGGATAATCAGCTACACTATTCACAACGTTGCCCACTAGGAAGATTTTTCCTCTTCATCGTCTTTCAAGGCCACCCAAGAAATGTGGCTATGTATGATGCAAGCCACCATCCATTTTCAGCTTATATTCATATAACAAGCTGACCCATCTGTAAGCTAAACTCAGGACTTTTCCTGCTCCTTCAGCAGGTTGTATGAAAGCCCCCATAAGGACATATGACAAAGTACAGAAGAGGCAGTGGTAAGACTGTTGTGGGTAACATGGAGTCTGAGATATCTGCTTGTCTTAGTCAGTTCAGGCTCCTATAACAAATATACCATAGACTTGGTGGCTTAAATGACAAATATTTATTTCTCATAGTTCTAAATGCTGAGAATTCCAAGATCACGATGCCAGCAGATCTGGTATCAGGTGAGAGCCCACTTTCTGGTTTGCAGATGGCAGTCTTCTAATTTTATTATCATATGGCAGAGAACAGAGCGAGGAAGCTCTTGTGTCTCTTCTTCTAAGGACACTAATCCCATTCATGAGTCTCCTTTCTTATGACCTAATTGCTTCCCAAAGGCCCCACCTACTAATATCATCACATTGGGGATTAGGCTTTCAATGTATAAATTTTGGGGGAGCATAAACATTCAGTCCCTAACACTGCTCATGCAGCTTACTCATGTCCTTTGGTCCTGCTCAAGCTTGATCCCAGATGTACCATTTCCATCTTAAGATAAACTATTGCTGGGCCAGTCTGAGTAAATGACTTGGTAGGTCTGATCCAGCTCATAATGGGCTATTCCAGATGCATAGTACCTACCTTGGTGCTCTGTGATCAAGCATTCCTTCTCTATTAGAGTTGAGTAACATGCCAGGAGCTGTTTTTCAAAAAGTGTATCATACTGTGCTAAAATGCTGCCTTGTTTCAAAATCCCAGAGGCTTCTGTTGTGATTTTCCCCCTGGGGCTTGCCATTAGGACCACATGGAGTATTTCCCCACCACTGACACCTCTAAAACCATATGGTTTGCTGGACTGTATGGCCCAAGTGGTAGGGATGCTTGCATTTCAATTTAGACCTGCCATGGAACCCTTGCTCTGAACTCCACTTAAATCTATCACATCAGACCATGTCACCCAACATATCACCTGGACAGGTATTCCTGCACAGGTGAAGTATGTTGCCTCCACAATTTAAAGAGGTCCATCAAGTATTATGCTTCCTTCTTTGTGGTAGATGATGCAAGAGGTAGCAATTTGTATTTTACTTTTGGAGGTGATATACCAGAACTCTCTTAACTACCAGACTCCCAAAAACTTCACCAAAGTGGAAGGTCCTTGAATCTTCATAAGATTTATATCCCACCCCCTGGAATGCATGTGCCTTCCCAAAACCTCCTATGTACTAGCCATCTCTTGCTAATCCTGTCCAATCAGCATGATATAATCAATGTAGTGGATCAGAGTGATTTTCGGTGTGATGTTTAGGTAGCCCAGATCTCTTTGGACTGTATAATGACAGAGCAGAAGAGTTAACTGAGCCCTGACCCCAAACTATAAATGAATCGTGTAGTTTATCTCATGTGAATTCAAAGTGTTTCTGGTCCTCTTATACAAAGGTCAGTAAAATTTTCTGTAATGGGCAGTAAATATTACAGTCTTTACATATGGTTTCCTGTAGAACTACTCAACTCTGCAGTTATGGTGTGAAAGCAGACAAACAATAGGTAAATGAATGATCATAGCTGTGTAACATTTTACTTACAAAAAGAGACAGCTGGCTGGATTTGGCTAACAGGTTGTAGTTCTTTGAACCACTGCTCTTTTCTAACCAGAATGAAAAGGAATGCATTTACCACTTTCAATTGCTTCATACTATGTACCGAAGACTTTTTAAATCTGTTCTAGCCTTCGTACCACATCTGGCACAGCAACACAATGAGGCTTGTTAAATCTGCAGTAGTCTACAGTCATTCCCTAGATTCTATAGGGCTAGACTGGTGACATGATGATAGGGAAAGTTACCCCTGCATCCTTTAGATGTTTAACAGTAGCACTACCCTCCACCATTAACCTGAAATGCAATAATGTTTTTGGTTAACTATTTAGGTAGAGAAGGGGTTAGTTGCAGAGGTTTCCACTTGGCCTTTGTCACTTTAATAGCTCTTATACTACAGGCTAAGGACCCAATGTTGGGGTTACTCCAATCACCTGGTATAAAAATACTAGTAACACATTCAGGGCAAGCCTGGGGAAATGACCACTGAATGAATCTTTAGATCTATTGTGTCCACAGTGGGCCAGACCTCCTGTGAGACAGAATTAGCCAGAACTCCATTTGTTACCTAGCTTCTATAATTCTCCAATCTAACAGGGGCCATAAATGTGTGGGTCTGTTTATAAGGTGTGTTTATGTTCCAATGACTATTTGTCTATCACTTCTCCAACTCTACACTGTCTTAAATGCATTACTTTTACAATCTGTCTGGATATTTAATAGGGTAGTCCCACCCCACATCATGTTCTTTCTTTTCAAAATTTTCTGTAGCAGTCTGTATTCTTCTCCTCCATATAAAGTGATTTCACTTAAAATGATTCCAGTTTAAGCTAAGCGTTTCACATTCAATGAAAACCTCTGTTGGTTTCTATGTTTGGAAATGCATTGAGTATAGAGATCAGTATAAGAACCATTGATATTGCCATCATGTTGAATCTCTATCCATGATGTTTCTTCAATGGTTAATGTCATCTTTAATATCTTCCTACAAAGTTTCAAAATTTTCTCCAAAATGTACTTACAAATCTTTTGTTCTGTTTGATCCTGGGTACTTTGTATTTTTGATGCACTGTGAATCTATTTTTTTAAAGTTGTATATTTGAATTATTTACAACATGCATAAAAATAAAAAGTTGATTTTTAACATTAATTTTGGATTCTAGTAACTTTAGTAAATTCTCTTATTACTTCTACTAATGTAAATAACTTGTTTTATTTATAACAAATTTACAACATTTTATTTCTATCTTTCCAAAGTTTATTCTTTTTATTCATCTTTCTTAATGCTGGTAAGGACTTTCAGCACATTGTTGAATTGAAGTGGTGATAGCAGATATTTTCTTACTCCACTTTTTTTTTTTTTTTTTTTGTCTTTTTGTGACCGGTAAGGGGATCGCAACCCTTGGCGTGGTTTTGCCCGCACCGCGCTCAGCCAGTGAGCGCACCAGCTATTCCTATATAGGACCCGAACCCGCAGCGGAGCACTCTCCTGAGTGCGCCACGGGGCGGGCCCTCTTACTCCACTTTTTAAAAGAAAGTCTTAAAGTTTCACCACTTGGTATGATGTTTGTTGTAGATGTTTACAGCTGCATTTAAAGTTTTAGGAAGTTCCTTTTTAGTGCTAACTGCATACTAGTTTAGAAATATTACAGTTTCTTGGTGAATTAAACTTTTTGTCATTAAATAGTGCCTTTTACAATTTAATAATGTTTTTGTCTTAAAGTTTGTCTTGTCTGATGTTAATATAACTATAGCAGCTTTCTATTGGTTATAATTTGCCTAAAACATATTTTTCATCTTTTCTCTTTCAACCTTTTCTTCACTCGTATTTTAGGTATATTTCTTTTAAACAATGTATAGAATTGAAAACTTATTTTTAAAAAATTTATTAATATTATTATTTTTTTACATTCTAAAACGTTGCGGAGCAGTTGTGGAGAAGGGGGAGAAGGTAAGTGGGGAGGAAATCGGGTGGGAGGAATAGGAAGGAGAGGAACTTGGTTGAGGCCTGTGGCACCCCCCTCATTCTGGCAAGGGAGACCAGGGGGGTTCCAGTAGTGGCTTGATGGTCATTACTGGGCTGGTTGCAGAGGTTGGGGGGCGTGGCTGAGGCCATCAGTCCCCCACTGCCACAGCTCAGGAGCCCAGTATGCTTCCTGTGGCAGCTCAGTGGTCATCACTGGGCTGGTCACGGATGTCAGGGGGACATGTCTGAGGCTGTCAAACCCCCACTGCCCCAGCTTGGGAGCCCAGGGTGCTTCCTGTGGCAGCTTGGTGGTCATTGCTGGGCTGGTTGCAGATGTCGGGGGGGGGGCATGGTTGGCCTCCACTACCCTGGCTCAGGAGCCTGGGGTGCTTCCTGCAGTAGCTCAGTGGTCATCTCTGGGCTAATTGTGGATGTTGGGGGAGGGCATGCATGTATCCCTTGGCCCCCCACCACCCCAGGTCAGGATCCTAGGGCATCTCCTGTGGCAGCTTGGTGGTCATCCCAGTGGTTGTCCCTGGGCTGGTTGCAGATGTCAGGGGGGCATGCCTGAGGCCCACAGCTCTCCCCCCTCCCTGGCTTGGGAGTCCAGGTTGGCTTCTGGTCTTTCTAGGTTTTATAGGTATTCTTTGGTGGTGGTAGACTTTTACTAATTAATATCAGACTTTGTCTCTAGTCTGTGGGTATTTCATTTTCTCTTTCAGTTCTGCATTGGATTATCGCTGTTCCCGCCACTTAAACTCTGCACTGGAACTAATTTGTTGTCCTTTGCTTACATCTAAAATGGGGGGACTTCCTATAGGGACCAGCACTTGTGCCCTGTAGTTGAGGTAAGTTGCTGCTTTGCTGCTGATTGCCTGGGGAAGGCTTTATCTGCAGCTCAGGTTTTAATTGTTGACCTTGTAGATACTTCCGGGTCTCATGAGGTCTGGTACACCTGTGTTGTGTGGAAACTCTATTCTAGGTAGCAAACTGCACCTGCTGAAGTTCTATATTCCTGACCAGTTTCCACTGAGTGGTCCTGTGCTGACTGAGGAGCAGATCAGCTGTCCATGCTGTGCCCCAGTGTTCCCCTGGTGGGCCCATCTCCCCGACCCCCTGCACTCCAAACACTTCCCATGGGACAGGCCTTGTGCTGGTCCCTTGCAATCATTCACTGGCCTTTGAATGGCTCCTTTTTTCAGTTGTCTGTGGCCCCTTGGTCCTATGTGGGTCCACAGGAATGCTGTTATTGGTCTTGCTAGCCTAGAGGCCGCCAAGGCACTCTTCTCCTCTGCAATTTCCAAGCAACTTCAGATGAAGGGCACAGCTGTGCCTTTGCCAGCTCTTGTTCTGTGCACTCATCAGCCCCAGCCTTGAAGTGGCCAGGGTTCAAAATGGTGGGAGTAGTCTTTTCTTTCTCTCATTGTGGCTTCTCCTGCCTTCATGAACTCCATAGGTATCTCTTCCTCTTCCCCTGAGCTCTAGTGGCCCCAGCTTGATTGTTGTGCTTTTTAATAGTTGTAAATTGGTTGATTTGTGGGAGTGACCCTGTGAACCATCTATTCTGCCATCTTGACCAGATGCCTGAAAACTCCTTTTAATAATTTTTATTTTTTAACTAGAGTTCACTTTTATTTATGATTATTAATATATTTATTTCTATATTTTAATTTTTATTCATCTCATTTTTTTCTTCCTTTTACTGCCATTATTTTGGATTGGATAATTATTTTCCCTATGTCTTTTTTTTCTGTTTTCAAAATTGTATGCTGTACTACTATTCTTTTTGTGGTTACCTTTGAATTTTAGTGTGCATATTTAACTAAATCTAAGGTTATTCAATAGTTTTTTCTCCTCCCAGCAGTACAAGATTTTGAACTCTAATTCTGCTTATCCCTTTCTAGGCTTACATCCTACTGTAGACCATTATTTTAGCTTTATTTAATAGTCGTTATAAATTCCACTAATTAGAAAATATGTCATAATTTCAAATAATCAGTTTTTGTTTAGCTTTACTCACAAATCTACAATAATCATTGCTTATTTTACGTTGTCACATCTCAGTCCTTTTGCAGTACATTATTAAGGAGTTCATTTAGTGAGTATCTGCTGATGGTAAATATTTTAAGTTTTTGTCTAAAAAATATTTTTTCACCATTATTCTCAAAAGGTAGCTTACTTGATATTCAATTCCAGGTTGACAGAAATTTTATCACAGCATTTTGAAAATATTATGCTATTATTGCCTTCTG
Source organism: Cynocephalus volans (assembly GCF_027409185.1). Classification (NCBI taxonomy): domain Eukaryota; kingdom Metazoa; phylum Chordata; class Mammalia; order Dermoptera; family Cynocephalidae; genus Cynocephalus; species Cynocephalus volans. The sequence continues at coordinate 128,172,894 of NC_084470.1, read as the reverse complement.
GTTTCTATTGTTGCTGCTCTCAAGTCTGCTGTTAGTCTAATTATTAATTCGTGAGTGGATAATTTACCTTTTCCCTCTGGCTTTTTAAAAAGATCTCTCTGTTTTAATGTTCTGCAAATTCGTCATGATGTTTATTAGTGCCTATTGTTTTGATTTAACCTGTTTGGGCTTCACTGTACTTTCTGAATTTGAGAATTTTTGTGTTCTACCAGTTTCAGAAAAAAAATCTTATTGCTCTTTCCCATTATCTTTATTATTTCCTTCTGGAATACCAGTTAGACATATGACAGACCTTCTAATTCTGTTTCCTACCTATCTTTCATGTCTCTTTATCCCTATTTCAATCTCCCATCTCTTGCTCTTTCTGTGCTTGACTCTGAAAATATATATAATATATATACACACACACACATATAGAAGTGGGATTGCTGGGTCATATGGTAGTTCTATTATTAATACACATGCACATATATTCTAATTCTCTATTAATTGTAATTCTAATTAACAAATTCTTACTTTAGTTGTACTTGATCTGCTCTTTAATCCACTCATTGAGTTTCTAATGTTAGCTATCTCTTTTCACTTATGACTCTCCATTTAGTTGTTGTTTACATCTATCTGACTTTTTAAATCTTTTATTTTTGTCTGTTTTCAGTTCTTTTATTTCTCAGCACCGCACTCTCTCGAGTGAGGCACGGGCCAGCCCTCTTTTATTTCTTTAAATATTTAAAGTGTCATTTTATATTCTCTATCCTGTAATTCCATTATTGGAAGTTTTGGTTGTCAAATTACGCCATTTGTCATTCGTGCTTACTGTTGCCCATGATACTTTGACTCCTCATGTGTTTTGGGCTGTGGGATCATTGTCAGTAGGGCTTTTTCTATAGGAATCTTATGGGTCTGGATTGAAGTTTATTTATAAATTATCTAGAGAGAATTTACTTCTCTCTTTTTGCTTCTCTCAAGCAAGCAGGGGCTCTACCAACCTAGGACAAGTTCTTACTATACTGACGTCAATTTTACTGGACTAGGCAGTAAATATAACTTTTAACCCCAAACTCATATGTAAACAGCTCTCTCTTTATACATTTTCAGGGTGCTTAGGCAGAGCCAGACAAGTGTCATGCCTTCTCCCACTACTGGCATGTGGATTTATTTTGCAGTCTACCCATTCTCTAAGGACAGAGCTGTGACTGAAGGAAGCACTTACTTGTTTCACCCTAGTCCTGGCCATGACCAAGGGTATAGCTCTTTGAGTGTCTCAACTTTACAAAGAAATTTGGTTAAAACTATTCATCTGGCACAGGCCAAGACTCTATCTTCTGACTCCAGTCAGCCACTAAAACCCAATCATCATGGTTACCAAGATTGACAAATTTCTCCAGGGCAACAGTAGTACCAGAGACAAATGACCACTCTGATGTTTAGCTTAGTTTTAGGCTTTGGGTACTAGATTTTCCGTACTTTTTGCAGGTTCAGCTATTTTAAAAATACAGTGTTATTTTTCCATGTAGGTATTTTGTAAGGGGATGTTTTTAACAATATCTACTATGTCATACTCTTGGAAACTGAAGTTCCTATTTTCTCATTACAAGAGTAAGAAAACCTTTCTTCATAGGCTCCTCGCAGAATTTCCCATCATGTGTCATTGGCCACACACTTGCATAAATCAATCAATGGCAAGAAAAGTGGGGTTTCCAAAACTGAATTAAGACTAGTCAGGATTTATCTCAGGAACACATAAGGGAGGAGTAGACAATGAAACAAAACCGGGGAATAGGGAGGAAATAGCTGTTGGGGAGACAAAATAGGACATCTGCAACATGGATAACTTAGGGGAGACTGGGTAGATTAGTCTGACTAGAATAGAGTGTATGACCTAGAGAGTAACAGGAAATAAGACTGGAAAGGTATTTCAGGGATCAAAGCATGGGAGTACCACAAATGCTGACAACAGTGTTAAGAATGAATTAGAGGGAGGAGAGATTAGAGGCAGTAAGTATAACTTGAGAAGCTTTTGCAGTAACTTAGGCGTGACATGACAATGACCCATACCATGTTGGGTTGCAATAGGAATTCAGAGAGGGAAACACATTATGAGAAAAATAAATAATATTTGCTGATCCAATTGGATACAGGATGAATTAGAAAAAAAGCAAGACTTTGGTGTACTTAAATAAATATATTTGATACTGTGATAAAGATGAGAGGATTTAGATTCAGATTTTAGGGTTCCAGTTCTAGCTCTGCCATTTCCTATGTAAGTAGCCTTGGGCAAATCATTCACCATCTCTGATCCTTAGTTCTCTAATTTGTAAAATGAAGATGACTACCTACCTTAAAATGTTGTAAGAATAAAATGAAATAGAGTTTCTGAATGTACTTCAAAGTTGTATAAGACTATATATATGTTTATTATGGCATCTTTACCAGAAACAAGCATTTAGATTGAGTACTGCAGCAGAAACTAGTAGATATGGCTCTCTTCCTTGAGACTGTTACAGCTCAGTGTTGGGAGCTGTTATTGGGAGAAGGGACATATAGTTTTTCATGTCTTAAGAAAAGCATGAGGAGGACAGGGTGATGGGCTAGAGCAGGGATGGAAAGTAAAGAGTTAAATACGTTTCCCAGCTACCTTACTTCTGGGTGAGGGAACATGACTGATCAGTGAAATGAAGTCACTTCCAGGTTGAGTATCTTTCAGTAACCTTAGAGGTCATATGCTAAAAACAGTTGCATCAAAAAATGAAAGAAGCCTGAATTCCTAGATCACTACTTAAGGGAGAGCTAACTGACCAGAAACATCAGCAATGAGTTTTGCATGAGTGAAAAATAAACTTTTGCTTCCCCCCCAGCTTTATTAAGATAAAATTGATAAATAAAAGTTGTATATATTTATAGTGTACAATGTGATGTGTTCCTACACTGTAAAATGATTAAATCAAGCTAATTAACATATCCATCACCTCATATGCTTTTGTGTGTGTGTGTGGTGAGAACATTTGAGATATACTCTCTTAGCAATTTTCAAGTATACATTAGTTAATGCGTACAGTATATCTCCAGGACTTATTCATCTTGCATAACTGGACTTTTGTACCCTTTGACTAATACCTACTTTTTCCCCCCTCCCTCCAGTCCCTGAAAACCACTATTCTACTCTCTGCTTCTATGAATCTGACTATTTTAGATTTCTCATATAAGTGGTATCTGGTAGTATCTGTTCTTCTGTGACTGGCTCATTTCACTTAGCAATATGTCCTCTGGGTTCATGCAAGTTGTTGCATACTGCAGGATTTCTCTCTTTTTTATGGCTGAATAATGTTCCATTGTGTGTCTATGCTACATCCACTGACAGACATTTTGTTTGCTTTCATGTCTTGGCTGTTGAGAATAATGCTGTAATGAATATGGAAGTGTAGATATCCCTTCAAGATCCTGATTTCAACTCCTTCGGATAAATACCCAGAAGTGGGATTGCTGGATCATATGGTAGTTCTATTCTTAACTTTTTGAGGAACCTCCATACTGTTTTCCATAGTGGCTGCACCAATTCACATTCCCACCAATAGGGTACCTTAAGAGTTCCATTTACTCCACATCCTCACCAATACTTTTTATTTTTTTTTGATAGTAGCCATCCTAACAGGTGTGAGGTGATATCACATTGAAGTTCTGACCTGCATTTCCCTGATGATTAGTGATGTTGAACATTTTGAGGTATATATATATATATAAAGTATGATCCTATACATGATGCAAATGAATGTGCTAGAGCTACATGAATTAACATAGATATGTCTCACAAAGTTAATTGAAAAATCAAGTTTTAAAAGGTTATATATAGTATGAAACCATTTATGTAAAGTTTAACAACATAAAAAAATACCATATATTATTGAGGAATACATGTATATCTAGCAAGATATAAAGGCATGTATGGTGTCTTTGTTTCTGCTGCTATAACAAAAGACCTTAGAGTGCATAATTTATAAAAAAGAAAAATTTATTGCTCACAGTTCTAGAGGCTGGGAAGTTCAAGATCAAGGCACCAGCAGGTTCAGTGTCTGGTGAGGGCTGCTCTCTGCTTCTCAGATGGCACCTTCTTGCTGTGTCCTCATGTGGTGGAAGGGGGCAAAAAGGAATGAACAGTGTCTTCACATAGCAGAAGAGAAGAAAGAGCAAAAGGGCCTAACTAGTTCCCCCCAGCCCTTTTATAAGGGCATTAATCCCATTCAAGAAGGTGGGGCCTTGATAAGATAATCACCTCCCAGAGGATCTAACTTTTAGAATCATCACATTGGTGACTAGGCTTCAACATCTGAATTTTGGAGGAACACGTACATTCAAACCATAGTATAATAGCACATAGATATAACAAATTTAGAATAATCCAAGGTGGAGATTGGGAGGAAGAGAAACATGCCTGGGGTGGTATGCACAGGGAGTTATAACTATGTTTTTAATGTTTCGTTCCTTAAACCGAGTGGTAGGAATAGGGGCATTTGTTATGTTATCTTTATGTTTTTATGCATGTTTGACACATCCATAATAAACTTGAAGAGGTAGAAGAAAATTCATCCTTCTTCTTTCACTGTAGTAACCCAGGCCACCATTCTGAGGCCAGCAGTTAGTGGTGTCAGTAGACTCACTAAGGATGCCAGAATTGAAACATGAAAAGAACTTAGGTCCCTGCTGCAGTAACAAAGCTGCTGAAGCAACTCACCCTGCAGCGCCTATCTCTGGACTTCTTACTCTGTGAGATGATCGATGTTCTTATTTTAAGAAAATAGAGCTGTTTAAATTTGCTGTCAGTTGTAGCCAAAAGCATCCTAACTTATACCATCCACAAGAGCTATCTTCTTCAAACCTTCTCCTTGCCCCAAACAAGATTTCCATTTGTAGCTCCTATCAAAATTATAAACGTTAATACTCAGTTCAAATTCACCTTCTGTCACAAAACTTTTCTTCATCAGAAGTTTACAAAGATGTCTTCCTATTCAGGATGCCTGTATCACTTACTATCTCTAGCTGTTTAGGGCCATTCAGTGAATAGGTAATTTAAATTCAATCAAGCTGCTTTGGAAACATGATCTCTGGAATTTTAAACTGCAATTTTGACTCACCATATGTGTTACTCTGCCTTCTGTTGCTTATAACCTAGTACCTGAAATTGGGTAATTTATAAGAAAATGAAATTTATTTCTTACAGTTTTGGAGGCTGGGAAGTCCATGGTCCAGGGGGCACATCTGATGAGGGCCTTCTTGGTGGTGACTCTCTACAGCAATGCAAGATATCACATGGTGAGAATGGCAAGAGCAAGAGAGCACATTAGCTCTCTTGCTCTCCTTATAAAGTAATGGGAACAACTCCCTGATAACCCATTAATAGGTTAACCCATTCATGAGTGCAGGACCTGCATGATCCCGTCACCTGTTAAAGGCCCCACCTTTCAACATTGCCATAGTCTAATTTCCCACCCTCTTAATACTATTACAATGGGGATCTAGCTTCAGTGAGTTTTGGGGAGACATTCAATCCACAGTACTGTACAAAAGGCCTTTTTTTTTTTTTTTTTTAAGAAACAAAGACCAGCTGAATTTTATTGGGAGTTGGGGAAAGGGTCAGACTGGCTGGAAGCCTTGGCGAGCAGAGGCCCCAAACTTTTCTTTTAATTAATGAAAAAATCTATTTTTACACATATCCAGCAAACTTTTGCCATCTACCAATAAAAATCAGTAATCATCCAACCAAGCTAAGCCTCACGTCATAAAGGACTGATGGTAAAAATAGGCAACTGAACTATTAAGCAGCTTGGGGATAACAAATGAGAGTATTAAAAGCACAAAAGTCATTTCCCAGTTTAGTAATAACAACAGCTGTCAATTATGAACCCCTACTATGTTCCAGGAACTGTGCTTTATTTTTTATATACAATATCTCATTTATCCTTTACAATAATTCAGCTCTGAGATAGTCACCTTCTACAGAGGAGGAAAGCCAGGCGTAGAGACTTGAAGTGATATCGATGTCACAGAATCAGAAAGTGGATAGGTTAAGATTCAATTCCAGGTCTTCACGCCTTCAAAGACAATGCCTTTTCCACATGCCATGCTACCACCCAAGAACTTATTCATTCACTGAATTATGGATCAGTCACTATTCCTAACAGTGGAATTAAAATGGTAGGGAGAATATACATGTTTCTACTGTCCATGAAACTTAGATTGGTAGATGAATTATGCAATTATGTTCCGAATGTACCACTGATCATTTTAGAAATCACAATGTGGGTGCAGTGCTTATATTTTGCAGTCCTCAATCAGCAACGATGCTTTGATTTTTCTGTTACTGTTAGCCCCACAAAGTAATGTAAATAGGTTTAGCATGCAACAATGCTGTCCAAAATGTGCCATCAAGAAATATCATCAGAGTAACTGGTGTTGATGACATCCTTACAGAATTATACAAATATGATAACTCACATAGCAATAGTACAATTTAACTGCACGTAGACGAACCACATTCCACCGGATTTCAAAAATACATTAATTTTACACCTGTAGAAAACCTAAAGGGGCTGTGTGTGCTGTGTTGATCACTGAGGCATATCACTCGTGCCCACCACTGGGAAGATATTAACATATATCATACTCAGTAGACTAGTCATACACGTCAATGCCATGGATATTTGACCTAAAACTCAGTGTGCCTTTCATTCCAGTCATGGAACAGTGGACATGCTTTTCTCCCTCAGGCGGCAACAAGAGTGCAGAGAACAATGCTCTGATTTGTATGTTGTATATATGGCCTTAACCAAGATCTCTGTTAACAAATGTGTTTGTGCGTGGGAAATACTACAAAACAGTGGCTGCCCGTATAATTTTAAAAGCATGATACTAATCCATTTATTTTAATAATGTGAAAATTCTTGGTATTTTTTGGCGATGTTCTTTCCAGAGATTTCACTATTAATATTGAATACACATAAGAGTAGGTTTCATTTCTAATACTTGCATAACAAAAGGGTTAGAAGTAATTAGTCTGGATATTTTATGTGACAGTGATTGTGTGCATGTAGTTTATAATTGGAATGATTGTTCAAGGTTAACAAGGCTGCTGCTCGTCACTGTCAACATATACTTACTTCATTTGGAATGCAGCCCATACACTGCACTTACCATTAATTCAATGACTGTTTGGGGGGAACTTACTAAATAGATTGCCAAATAAAATCACAGTTACATTGTTATCTTAGTATTGCGTCTCAGAACAATAGCCTGAGAACCACTGATGTGTTAGTAAAACCCAATACTGATTCTTAACCATAAAATATTAAGAGAAAATGCATTTGTATCATTTCTTTACTATGAGACTCAGATGTGGATTTTGCTACCATTATTCATTCACCCATTCATTTAAAGAAGTTTTTTTTTTTTAAGCATTTTCTATGTACTTGTGCTACTGGAAATACAAAGATAATTAAGACAATATTTACCTTTAAAGACCTCACAGTCCAGCAGTAAACTCATAAAAACATAAAATTATGCAATAGAAAAGTACAAGTGTAGAGTCATGCTTTGGATATTATGGGAGCACTGGGGTGGTATGCCCGGCCCAGCCTGCAGAGGAGACTGGGGAAACAATGAGCAAAGTGAACAGTCAGGGAAAACTTACTCGGGGAGGTGATATGTGGGCTGAGGCTCCAAGGACAGGTATAAATAACTGCACTACTCAAAGGAAATGAGCATGAAGATTGAGGTGGAGATGAGGGTAGGATACTTTTTGCCACAATAAATACCACGTGCAAAGTTTAAACAATAAATCTCCAGCACTTAGCAGAGGGCCCTGATACATAAGCCCTCATTATGTATTATTTAATTAATCATTCTGTTTTACCTGTAGTCAGAGGAGAGAAATGATAATAAACTGAACTAGAACAATGATGGGGAAAAAAAATGACGGTAAAGAAAAGGATCAATTTGAGACATTTTTGACAAATCTGAAACAATTTGAGTCGTTATCCATCAGTGAAACTGGCAGGACTTGGTGATGGTCTGGATGGGAAGTTATGGAAAGAGTTCAGGACCACTCCAAGATCTCTGAATTAGATGAATGGGTGGGCAGCTGTGCCTTTAAAATAGAAAATATAAAACAGAAATGGAAGTAAGATTTCAAAGCTAATGATAATTAAGTCCATTTTGGATGAGTTGGGGGTATTTTTAAATGTATAAGTTGAGCAGACTAGATAGATGTGCTGCCTTTTCACAAGCTTTCACCTGATGCAGAGATCTAGGAGTAATTAGCACATGGTGATAGGTTAAAAACATAAGCATGGATAAAAATCACTTCGGGAAATATTATATAGTGAGAGGAGCAGTGGGCTGAAGACTGCTGAAGAACTCCGAGCAAAATCAACATTTAAGAA